>NC_092274.1:7700767-7708267 GCF_036320965.1 Panulirus ornatus
TAAAAAAAAAAAATGACGCTCGCTGACGCTTGGTATAATTTGTCACTACCTTTTATCCCATGAATCCCAGGTTGAAAGTGAAGGGGAACGATGATGATGATGTAGATGAAGATGAATGTTGAACGTGAGACGGGGGAAAACGAATGGTGTATAGATGGCTGTCATGAAGGTGAAACCTGTTGAATTGAATGACCCTCAATTGTGAAGAATGGTGAATAGTGATGATGATTACGACGCTCGTGGAGGAAATAGTGATGATAATGGGTAATGACGAGACGTGAATGGCGATGGACACTGATGGTAAATAAACAGGGGGTTTAGTTAGAGGACAAAACCATGGGATAATGACCGAGAGGCGTTGATAAACGGTGCAGTTGAAGGAGAGGCGTTGCTCCAGGTAGTAACGAGGGCAGATAATGGGCATAGCGTGTCGGATGATGATGGCTTGTGGGGCATGATGATGCTCGGTCATGATGAAGAAGATGGGTCATGCACACGGCAGTGGGGTAATCCCTGATGAGGATGGAGGTGACAGGAATGAGACGTGTTTGATGCTTTTGAAACAACGGTGGGAGGGGGTTTGGGGTGAGGCTGGCGTCCATAGTGAAAATGAGGGGGTTTGGGGTGAGGCTGGCGTCCATAGTGAAGATGAGGAGGTTTGGGGTGAGGCTGGTGTCCATAGTGAAGATGAGGAGGTGTGGGGTGACGCTGGTGTCCATAGTGAAGATGAGGAGGTGTGGGGTGAGGCTGGCGTCCATAGTGAAGATGAGGACGGTTTGGGGTGAGGCTGGCGTCCATAGTGAAGATGAGAGGGTTTGGAGTGAAGGTGCCGCCCATAGTGAAGACGATGGGGTTTGAGGTGAAGCTGGCGTCCATAGTGAAGATGAGAGAGTTTGGGGTGAAGCTGGCGTCCATAGTGAAGATGTTGGGGTTAACGATGATGGGTGATAATGACGGGATGTCCGTGTCTGAGAGACAGCGGAGGTGCAGTTACTGGTCGTGTGGAGAAGTGGCTTGCCTCCTCACCACCATGGGATCAGAACTGGTTTAAGGAGTGTTGAGGACCACAGATGAAGACTGCGAATGGAAAAAAATATAGGGATGATGTGGCGGACTTATTCATGAATCCCGTATCAGTAGTTTCGTCCTGACCTTATGAAAAGTTCGGCCTAAAGTGGCGGAACATAAGGTCACTGTCTGGCTCCAGGATCTAATACGATAGGTTAACGCATAGGGTCAATGGCACACGCACACACAAACAAACCCACATATGCGCATATTATAGCACACGCACGCATAACAAACCCATATATACGCATAAGGTCATAGTACACGCACACAGGAACAAACCCACATATACGCATAAGGTCACAGCACACACAAACATGAACAAACCCACATATACACATAAGGTCATAGTACGCGCACACATGAACAAACCCACATATACGCATAAGGTCATCACACACGCACAAATGAACAAACCCTCATATACGCATAAGGCCATAGCACACGCACACATGAACAACCCACATATACGCATGTCATGGCACACGCACACACGAACAAACCCACATATACGCATAAGGCCATAGCACATGAACATATGAAGAAACACACACAACATACGAATAACGTAATCATATTCCACACGTTCATATAAATGAATGTACCTTCTATACACATCAAAGTTCTATACCAAAACATGTCTAAGAACTATATACATCAGAACACTCATTTGTACACATAATTACATAACAACGCAAAACACATACGCACGAAATCGCAGCGTAATTCACAGGCATAACAATCAGAGACGCGAATGCAAACAAATGAATACGCACCGTAGACAAAATCAGACAATATATGTAAACATACGTGATTATACTGAACCAAATACAGAGGATATATATAGAGAGCAAAAAAAAAAATTTTTTTACTTTAGCGCCTACGCAGGCCTGTAAAGCGACACAAAACCAAAAACAGGGTATAAAGTAAATGGGTATATGTCCCCCACACCCCTTCCCCAACAGCCAACGGTAAAAAAGAATGGAAAAAAAAAAAATAGAGGATAAATTCCAACAAAGACGGAAGGTGGGGAGGGGGAGGGAGGGGGGAGGAGGGAAGGGAGGAGAGGGAGAGGACAGAAAAGGGAAGCTTAAACGAATGGTCACATGGCGTGCGGCCAGAGGAAGACAATGTCCAGGGACGAGACGATGAATGCGTGACGGGGAACATATATGATATGGGGGGGACGGGGGGGGAGAGAGAGAGAGAGAGAGAGAGAGAGAGAGAGAGAGAGAGAGAGAGAGAGAGAGAGAGAGAGAGAGAGAGCTACATGAATGATTACGGAGGATAGGTAGGTAGGTAGGTAGGTAGGTAGGTAGAGAGAGAGAGAGAGAGAGAGAGAGAGAGAGAGAGAGAGAGAGAGAGAGAGAGAGAGAGAGAGAGAGAGAGAGAGAGAGAGAGAGAGAGAGAGAGGTGTTGAGCTGAGGATGGAACAGAGGAGATAAAATGAAAGGGGGATGAGAAGGGGAGAAGGACGGGTGGGTTGACATGGGAAGGAATATGAAGACTGAGTAGTAATGGAATGGGCAGGAGGGCGGGGAAGGAAAAGGAAGGCAGAGAGAGATGGATAAGAAATGATAAGAGAGATAAAAGAAAGACACACTTCCCTCTGTTCTCTTTAAACGGAGGTTGGGGACGGAGGGCTCAGCGGATGAGGTATACGGGAAGGAAGGGCGTGTGTGTGTGTGTGTGTGTGTGTGTGTGTGTGTGTGTGTGTGTGTGTGTGTGTGTGTGTGTGTGTGTGTCAGGTCTCCATCGGAACGTCATGGAAAAGGACCCTTAGCAGATAGGATGTGCGTCTCCAGCACACAGCTGTGTCCAGGCTCAGTTCTACCACACGTCCTTCGACCACGGGTCGCTGTGGCGAACCCTCACATCTCCAGACACACGCATTGAGGAGCGACATTACCTCCCGCCCACGTACGGGACCAGCACCAGAGATCCAGCTAATCAAAGCGAATCATGCTCAAACGTTTCTGACGTTTCAATCCACTCTAGGTATACGTTTTATAAGTCACTCAAGAACGTTTCTACTTCATCGTTCACACGAGAATCACAGAGAACATTCTCAAACGTTTCTAACGTTTCAATCCGCTCTAGGTATACGTTTTATAAGTCACTCAAGAACGTTTCTACTTCATCGTTCACACGAGAATCACAGAGAACATTCTCAAACGTTTCTAACGTTTCAATCCGCTCTCGGTACACGCTCCGCCATATCTTTCTTGCCAGCTTACGTAATGAACCCGAACGTCAGATCACGAAAGGCACGCCAGCAGTGAAGAAAAAACACCCAATGGATTGCTGATTATATATGTGTGTTTTCCCTAGGACAACATTATAATAATATCAAGCACAATTCTGGCGCCCACATATCTTACGAGCCATCAGGGTGTGGATTTCACACGAGGGACCAAGGCGATGCCAACTCAGTGGGAAGTGGGTGAGGTTGGGAGAAGATCTGATATTGCCGGCGTCCGATCCCTCCTCTACTCCGTCAAAATGTATCATCGCTCAACATCACACCATCAGCGCACGTCTGGTCGCGTCGCGTCTCATCCAATCGCGCAACGCGTCATTACGATCAACGCTATTATGGCAAACACTGGCCGATGTCAGTGTGATTTTCTTTTTCTTTCCCCTATTCAGAGTGGTTGAACATCCCCTCGTGTGTGTGTGTGTGTGTGTGTGTGTGTGTGTGTGTGTGTGTGTGTGTGTGTGTGTCTTCAGTCTAGCTTTTCAAACCTGTTCGCCAGTACCCGCGTGGGCAAAAAATAGGATGTCTTCACACACAAGTGTTTCATCTTTATCAACAAATGTGTTGCGTACATTTCACGTTACGTCCTCAATTCGCTGTGTCACTACATCTATCATCGAGTGTCTTCTGTTCTCAAGTCCAACCCTTGTAAGGTGTTCCAAAACCTTACTCACTTCCCTCACAACCTATGCCTGACCTGCTCATAGATTCAGGTAGAGAGTCCATGCCTTGAGACAGTGAGGGTAATCCTCACACAACAGAAGCATGAGGTAATCCACTGATGACCCGAGAACAAAATGAGGTGTGAGGAAAGGTAGAGAGAGATGTGGTTGGTGGCAGTAAACACAGGTTAGGTTTGAAGAAAGGCGCGCAGGGTGGTGTTGAGATGGCGAGATACCTGAGGAAGGATGAATGAAATGAGAGTTAAAGGATATGTGTATAAGATGTGGAAGAACGCAAGAGAAAACTGCTCCGAGTCATCGAAGCCTGAGCATGCAAGAGGGTGCAGGGCGTGAACGGGACTGCGCGAATGAAAGCTAAGTGGTATACAGGGGGCGACGTGCCTGTCACTGGGCTCAAGGGGAAATCGACCAAAAGGTCTTTCGGAGCTTAGCTTTGGATAAGGGCGCTACTGGTGTCAGCTCATTTCCCTTGACCCGAAAAAGAACGCAGAGGAGCACATGAACCGTCTCATCCTGGCGCTACCTCGCGTACGGTGATAACGGCGAGCAAGCATGGAGAAAAAGAACATACGTCCACACACAAGCGTATGTGTGTGTAATCATCCATTTGCACGGGGAGGGAAATTTACACTTCCTTAACTAACAGGTAAATTGCAAGAAAGTCAACATGCATCCACACACACACAGACACACACACACACATCTGCATGTGTGTGTGTGTGTGTGTGTGTGTGTGTGTGTGTGTGTCCACGTATATGTCCCTCTCACAACATATCCCTAAAGAGGTCCACTGTGTCCCATTACTCTGCGGGTCAGGTTCCACCAGCTGTCTTATGGCCTACTCAATCATTCACAAGATTATGAATATTGAAAAGGTTTACTCCAACGTAACTAACATAAGAATACATTAGCTGCCCACAAGATATAAGACCGTTGGGACTAGAGCAAATGCGTGCGAGAAATGTTTTATCAACGGCTGTGCAACACTCATGAGCCACGGAGGGGTTCGAACCCTGACCCCCGTGGGAGAGGTCGCCGAATACCAAAAGTTACAGTGCCATTATCGGATGAGCTACTCGCACGGTTCGATTCCAGGATGAAATGGATCTCTTTACGTTCATCACCCGCGGTGTAATGGGTTCGAATCCAACCACAGAAAACAGTTCATCTATGGGTTCGAATCCCACCACATTACACAGTTCACTGAAGACCAAGTTTTGCATATTTCAGTAATAACTCTAAAAAATATATATATGAATATGTACATCTGTATACATATGCATGTATACGATGAAGTGTATATGTATGTATATTTGCGTGTGTGGGCGTTTAAATATATACATATAATTGTATGAGGGGTTGGGCCATTCTTCGTCTATTTGCTTTCGCTACCTCGCTATATATATATATATATATATATATATATATATATATATATATATATATATATATATATATATATATATATATATATATATTAAACAACCATGGAGACATCACACACCCCTGCCGCAAACCTACATTCACTGAGAACCAATCACTTTCCTCTCTTCCTACACGTACACATGCCTTACATCCTCGATAAAAACTTTTCACTGCTTCTAACAACTTGCCTCCCACACCATATATTCTTAATACCTTCCACAGAGCATCTCTATCAACTCTATCATATGCCTTCTCCAGATCCATAAATGCTACATACAAATCCATTTGCTTTTCTAAGTATTTCTCACATACATTCTTCAAAGCAAACACCTGATCCACACATCCTCTACCACTTCTGAAACCGCACTGCTCTTCCCCAATCTGATGCTCTGTACATGCCTTCACCCTCTCAATCAATACCCTCCCATATAATTTACCAGGAATACTCAACAAACTTATATCTCTGTAATTTGAGCACTCACTCTTATCCCCTTTGCCTTTGTACAATGGCACTATGCACGCATTCCGCCAATCCTCAGGCACCTCACCATGAGTCATACATACATTAAATAACCTTACCAACCAGTCAACAATACAGTCACCCCCTTTTTTAATAAATTCCACTGCAATACCATCCAAACCTGCTGCCTTGCCGGATTTCATCTTCCGCAAAGCTTTTACTACCTCTTCTCTGTTTACCAAATCATTTTCCCTAACCCTCTCACTTTGCACACCACCTCGACCAAAACACCCTATATCTGCCACTCTGTCATCAGACACATTCAACAAACCTTCAAAATACTCATTCCATCTCCTTCTCACATCACCACTACTTGTTATCACCTCCCCATTTACGCCCTTCACTGAAGTTCCCATTTGCTCCCTTGTCTTACGCACCCTATTTACCTCCTTCCAGAACATCTTTTTATTCTCCCTAAAATTTACTGATAGTCTCTCACCCCAACTCTCATTTGCCCTTTTTTTCACCTCTTGCACCTTTCTCTTGACCTCCTGTCTCTTTCTTTTATACTTCTCCCACTCAATTGCATTTTTTCCCTGCAAAAATCGTCCAAATGCCTCTCTCTTCTCTTTCACTAATACTCTTACTTCTTCATCCCACCACTCACTACCCTTTCTAAACAGCCCACCTCCCACTCTTCTCATGCCACAAGCATCTTTTGCGCAATCCATCACTGATTCCCTAAATACATCCCATTCCTCCCCCACTCCCCTTACTTCCATTGTTCTCACCTTTTTCCATTCTGTACACAGTCTCTCCTGGTACTTCCCCACACAGGTCTCCTTCCCAAGCTCACTTACTCTCACCACCTTCTTCACCCCAACATTCACTCCTCTTTTCTGAAAACCCATACTAATCTTCACCTTAGCCTCCACAAGATAATGATCAGACATCCCTCCAGTTGCACCTCTCAGCACATTAACATCCAAAAGTCTCTCTTTCGCACGCCTGTCAATTAACACGTAATCCAATAACGCTCTCTGGCCATCTCTCCTACTTACATAAGTATACTTATGTATATCTCGCTTTTTAAACCAGGTATTCCCAATCATCAGTCCTTTTTCAGCACATAAATCTACAAGCTCTTCACCATTTCCATTTACAACACTGAACACCCCATGCATACCAATTATTCCCTCAACTGCCACATTACTCACCTTTGCATTCAAATCACCCATCACTATAACCCGGTCTCGTGCATCAAAACCGCTAACACACTCATTCAGCTGCTCCCAAAACACTTGCCTCTCATGATCTTTCTTCTCATGCCCAGGTGCATATGCACCAATAATCACCCACCTCTCTCCATCAACTTTCAATTTTACCCATATTAATCGAGAATTTACTTTCTTACATTCTATCACATACTCCCACAACTCCTGTTTAAGGAGTATTGCTACTCCTTCCCTTGCTCTTGTCCTCTCACTAACCCCTGACTTCACTCCCCAGACATTTCCAAACCACTCTTCCCCTTTACCCTTGAGCTTCGTTTCACTCAGAGCCAAAACATCCAGGTTCCTTTCCTCAAACATACTACCTATCTCTCC
>NC_092274.1:7713267-7763267 GCF_036320965.1 Panulirus ornatus
TACCAGTCTGACCAACATAAAATCTATCACAATTTCTACATGGCACTTTATAGACGCATCCAGAAGAATTTTCTGGTGAATTCCTGATTAAGATATTCTTTATAGTATTATTGTTGCTAAAGGCAACATCTACATTAAAGGATTTAAGTAACATGGGAAGTAAAGTGAAATTATTATCAAAAGGGAGAACTAAAAGATTCTTGGTGTCAGTGGGAGGTTTGGGCTCAACTCTATAAAATGATTTTGCTAACTTAAAGGATTTATCAATGAAAGATCTATGGTACTTTAACTTAGATCCAATAGAATATATCTTCTCAAACTCATCATCAATAAACTCTGGACCGCAAATACGTTCCTTAGGGCATTACGTATTTGCAGTAACGTAACGTAACGTAACGTAATGTAATGTAACGCAACGTAACGTAACGCAACGTAACGCAACGTTACGTAACGTAACATAATGCAACGTAACGTAACGCAACGTAACGTAACCCAGTGCAACGTAACAGAACGTAACGCAACGTAGCAAAACGTAACGTAACGCAACGTAACGTAATGTAACGTAACGTAACCCGAAGAGCCCGCTTGTAATAGGCAGCCCAAGCTGAGCATCCAAGCAATTTAGAAGAGCCAATCCAAGACATTCTCCCCCCCCCCCCCCCCGGGGCGGCGCGCACACCTCCTCCTCCACGACCCCACTCCAAGACATCCATGTTGGCCCCACGGGGCACACACACCCTCCTCCTCCTCCACGACCCCACTCCAGTACGTCCATGTTGGCCCCACGGGGCCACACACACCCTCCTCCTCCTCCAAGACCCCACTCCAAGACATCCATGTTGGCCCCACGGGGCCACACACACCCTCCTCCTCCTCCACGGCCCCACTCCAGTACGTCCATGTTGGCCCCACGGGGCCACACACCTCCTCCTCCTCCTCCACGACCCCACTCCAAGACATCCATGTTGGCCCCACGGGGCCACACACACCCTCCTCCTCCTCCACGACCCCACTCCAGTACGTCCATGTTGGACCCACGGGGCCCCACACGCACACACCCCGTCCTCCTCCTCCAGGGGCGCGGCTGGTCCCACACATGAAGACACTAGGGCGATGATACAACCATGGCGTCTACAAGCCATGCTGGCTGGATGGCATCCTGGGGCGATATTCAGTGGTCCGTGAGGGAACCTGGGTCATTATGTCCTTATTAGCGTCGCCTGTCATGCATGATGTGGGGGAAGGGATCATCTCTCTCTCTCTCTCCCTCTCTCTCTCTCTCTCCTCTCTCTCTCTCTCTCTATCTATCTCTCTCTCTCTCTCTCTCTCTCTCTCTCTTCTCTCTATCTATCTATCTATGTCTCTCTCGTGCTGTAAGAGGGTCGTACCATTCTGGAAGTGGCTAAAATACTCCTCTCTCTCTCTCCTCTCTCTCTCTCTCTCTCTCTCTCTCTATCTATCTATCTATCTATCTATCTATCTTCTCTCTCTCGTGCTGTAAGAGGGTCGTACCATTCTGGAAGTGGTTAAAATACTCTCTCTCTCTCTCTCTCTCTCTCTCTCTCTCTCTCCTCTCTCTCTCTCTCTCTCTCTCTCTCTCTCACGCGCGCGAACTTCATCTTTCCCGTTAGATTAGGTTTTAACCCCCCCCCCCCCCCCCCCGCGATACCCTGTTCGCTTCGCCGGTCACAGCTTATCGGAAAATGTAACGCATCTTAGACCATAGCCAACAGTTAGTTTCTTCATACCTGAATGGTATTTCTTATCACACACACACACACACACACACACACACACACACACACACACACACACACCTCCAGCATATCCACAACCTGTCCTTTGGCTCGAACACCAACTCAGTTCTGATTCCTACACTCATTCAAATCATCTTCCACACTTCATGCAGGGATCGAATATCTACCATATATATACACATAGATGCCTCGTGCAACATCAAGACATCAGTCAAAGATCATACATTACTCAGAAGAAATATTCGAAGAAGATTGACCCTAGAAAGAACATGTATTGAGATTCAACGCTTCAAAGACATTGGCCAACTCTTCCGGGATCGGTTTATGACCTGTTTCTTTGAGAGGCCACCATGGCAAAGACCACGAAGGGGAAATGAGCACAATTCATCAGCACTCGGGTGTATTAGCGGACTTAATTGGAAGGCAATTACAATGACGTGCAACTTGGCCTATTCACCAGACTCGAGAGACACACACACACACACAAAAAAGGTAGTTTCATTCTTGAAATTCCTACCACTGAACACTGCATCTCTTGGCGCCCTCCTCCTCGTCCTCGTCCTCCTCCTCTTCGCGTCGGTATTTGTGCTCACCAATCACCATAATTGCATGGAGGGAGGGGGAAAGAAAAGGAGAGAGAGGGGGAGTGTTTGTGGATGACAACGAGAGCCAGAGTGTGTGGTCGCCCGAGTGAGTTCAGCTCCAGCGCCTCGAGCACGGCGGCGGCAGCGTCGCTCGGCCTCAGCGAACGTTAGTGTTGGCTCACTTGCTACCGTGCGTCCGGATGTAAATATACAGGGTGAGGGGGGATAAATTCTCTCTCTCTCTCTCTCTCTCTCTCTCTCTCTCTCTCTCTCTCTCTCTCTCTCTCTCTCTCTCTCTCTCGGCAGCTTCACCGAGAAGGACGAGCTGATAACTGTAGGTCAAACCAGTGATGTGAACTTTATATATGTCTGATGGTGGGATATATATATATATATATATATATATATATATATATATATATATATATATATATATATATATATATATATATATATATATATATATTATCCCTGGGGATAGGGGAGAAAGAATACTTGCTACGTATTCCCTGCGTGTCGTAAAAGGCGACTAAAAAGGGGAGGGAGCGGGGGGCTGGAAATCCTCCCCTCTCGTTTTTAATTTTCCGAAAGGAGGAACAGAGAAGGGGACCGAGTGAGGTTCTTCCCTCAAAGGCTCAGTCCTCTGTTGTTAACTCCACAGAAAAAGGAATTCTATCATGTCCTCGGGAGCTGCATAATTGTACTCTCTCTCTAATGAAGGCCATGACGACAACACACCACTGCTTAATTACGCAGGTCATTTACATACGACAAGACCAGATGGAAGTGTGTACAGTACCTCAACGAAATCAGGATGGAGGGGGAAAAGATAGGGTGCGGTATGCCGAACATACACTGTTATCACAGCTTTGGGTGAATCAAAGACTCGATCGAATTTTGTGTGAAGCTTAAACCACATTGGCATTACTCATTTGCACTGTACAGGGAAGGCGAGGTTCACACTCGTGGGGCCCCCATGTCTCGAGTCTGTTCTTCCATGTGGAGTTATTACATTCCATTCATCCATCACTCATATCTTACATTACAGGTCAAAAAAAAAAGTGATGGACCTAGAAGAGCGTCCTTGGGCACCTACTCCTCTTAGGACATCAAAATACAAGAGTCTCACTTGATCCAGGGTTATGTCATCATATCATCCAATGCTACCCGCTTATAATCTCTTAATCACTTATCTACATATATCTATCAATGTCCCTCAGTTTGAAAAATAAACATTCTCGAACCACCAATCTACTTTTCCCCCCTCACATGCTGTTCACCGTTTTCCTTTATGTCAGTGGGGTACCCCATGAACCCCCCATCCATTAAGTCATACACCCACAACATCTGCTATATTTCCCAACCTCACATTCAACTCATGCGAAGCTTCACACGAAAAAAAAATTGCTGACAAGCTTACTCGGTCCCCCTACCAAAACACTCGCTTCTCTTCTTCCCTTCACTTGGTTCCATGTCCATGAATAGGAAGTAATACCCCATCTTTCATACAACAACGAAAACTTACCCGCCTCTCATACAACAACCACAAAAATCTTCAACTGTTTTTACAAATGAGAAAACTGCAACAAAAAGAGACGGTATCAAAATGGTATTAAAATAGATGGTATTAGAAGATATTTATGCACGACTCGTCTACACCAAAATAAATAAATAAATAAATAAATACCCTAAGTCAATAAAACGGGCCTGAATCTTTAAGAAGACGAGTTTTATTACTTATTCTTCAACTGATGATAAAAATTGAAAGCATTAAGAGCACGTTGCTCCCTGAAGTAACACTGGAACACACCTTTACTGGTTACCCAAATGTACCGTGTCATTAAACGAAGACAAGACAGCTCCAAACTGCTCTTTCTCTGTGTTGTCAATTTTCTAAGGAAGCACAGGGACAGCAGGATACATGTTGCAAAGCTCTATAGAGTGAACGAATGAGGTGTACTGACCCGTGTGGTAGAGAGGGGTGAGAGAGAGACTCCATGTGGTGAGGGAAATTGAGTATTTGGGAGCTATCTGGGGTACGTTTGTTGACAAGGGAGGAAAGATAAGGGACAGAGAGCAGTATAGGGTAGAAGAGTGAGTGAGATCCCTAAATTAAGGGCCAGCATAGGGCCCTCCCGACTCTGACCTGCGCAGCTGAAACATGGACATGGATTTGAGCCACAGAGGTCATGAACCCAGGTTGTGGGAACGGGTCATTAGGGAAGAGGCCTCTGGTATGAGTAGATAGAAATGAGGAAAGTAATGAGGGGGAGTGTATGAGAGATGTGGTACGACAGGAAATGCAGAGGGGATGTGGTATGAGTGGATAGAAATGAGGAAAGTAATGAGGGGGAGTGTATGAGAGATGTGGTACGGCAGGGAATGCAGAGGAGATGAGTTGTGGAGTGGTAGAGTGGATGATAACGTAACAGCGGAAGTGGTTTGGGTTCGTGGGAACAATGCAAGACTCCCATGTACCACTATCAGTAAGGATTTACCCTTCTTATCGTTATGAATTTCCTGATATGATGGTGGCATTGAGAGAGGGTTGGTGTGAGAGGAAGGCTACCTGTGACATGGTGGGAGAGGACTGGAGGGAGAGAGAAAGAGAGAGAGAGAGGTGGGAAAGAATGTGTGGAATGGTAAATATGAGGAAGGCTCGTAAGATCTGGGATAAGTGGAGACTTCTTTGGCTGTGGACAACACTTCAGTGGGAGTTCCAAGAGCCAGCGGGCGTTTGGGATAAGACAGGTCTATCATTACCATCTCTCACAACTACTACATCTCCGGTGTGTGATGGTCCCCCCCCCGCAGGGTCGAACCTGCCTCCAGCAACACTGACTGATAATGAATGATAGAAGGAACCAAGGTTGAACACCGCTCTTTCCAGCAAACGGCTTCGAACAGACGTGTTCGCTGACTTTTTCGAACTCCTGGTGAACCGGGTCATCATTTTTCCCTTCAATCAACACTCTGAACATGGCCTCTCGTAGATGAGCTAACGATATCTATCATCTTTCATGCATGATAAGATAAACAAGGGAGATAATAGAACTTAAAGGGGGATATTTAGATTCGTCTCTTGCACTGAGAGAAAGATCTCTCAAACCAACGCCCTCCACAATTAGATGGCCAATATGAATTTCCCTTACAAATGACATCTTTTGGATCAAAGTTTAAACATGAATTGATATCGAACTAGACACACACCATCCCCAAACCTCCAACACAAGCACCAATTTCTCACTTTTACATAACATCATCTCAACCTGGTTCCCTCTTCTTACCAGAGCATTAAGCCTACTGCGTGTGTGTGTATACACAGTGGCTGTCAGCCAAACTCATTTGGTTCATGGTCAACACCTGCCAACGTTCGAAGTGTTGTATCACCAACTTCGAAGACATTAAACAGTAAACACTCACTCCAAGGAAGGGAAGAAACCTAACCTTGCACAGACAAATAAACTTGCCCATATCATCATGGTAACATAGCCTCAATAAAAGTGAACTTATTATCCAAATTCATATATATATATATATATATATATATATATATATATATATATATATATATATATATATATATATATATATATATATATACATTTCCTGAACGAGCGAGAAACTGAATAAGAGACACTACATTGATAGGACAGAAAATATTATAATCTGTAGATAGAACAGGGAGAGTTACTGTAGCTGTATAACAGACTTGACCAAAGGGCACCTACCTCCTCCCAGCTCCTGCCGAGGACCAAGGCCTTCCCTCGTCAGCCACCGCAGGAGCCACTGCACTTCTTCCGTCTCATTCGTTGGTGAGTAACTTGTCCTTCGATCTCATCTCTGTGAGCCATATCATGGCCAAGGACTTGACGCGGCAGACCTGCCATATCCACTGGGGGTTTCAGCGATGGTGGCTCAGCTGGAGAATGAGGTGCAGAGAAGAATGGATGAGGAATGAAGATATATAAATGAGGAAAAAGAGGAAAAGATGACCCAAATAACAATAAGAAGAATAGGAGAAGAATGAGGGACACAGGTCAGGCCAGATAAATGGGAGATGGAGTAAGGAAAAGGAGGAACAATGAGAGAAGAAGACATACGAACCATATAAATATACTGAACAAATCTTTCGTTCAAGAATGACTTTCAGGTATCGGGTATCAAAAAGGATTCGACACCTTTCAAGAGCCGAGATCCTGCGTTCGCAACCACAGAAACGAACCACCAACACTCACGCTAACTACCTTATGAACCACCTCATTAAACACAGCTTCGTACAATGGGTACCAAAGCGTACAGCTCTTTCCTCCGGTTAACCCCGTTATGTCAACTCATTATAACCATGAGTCTCTCTCTCTCTCTCTCTCTCTCTCTCTCTCTCTCTCTCTCTCTCTCTCTCTCTCTCTCTCTCTCTCTCCGGGGTTCATGTAGGCCCAATGCCCCAACTGTGTTATCCAGTCCCACAACAACAACAGCGGGAGCTGCGGCAGACAATCCACTCCCAATGGAGGATCGGATTCTCCCACCCTCATCCCTCCAGAGGCCCAGCCCTCCCTCCTCTCTACTAACCCCACACACACACACACACACACACACACACACACACACACAACATGAAGAAAAACGACGCCGCGAGGATTAGCTCTCTCTTGCCCCGAATGTACTACTACTACTACTACTACTACTCTCTCTCTCTCTCTCTCTCTCTCTCTCTCTCTCTCTCTCTCTCTCTCTCTCTCTCTCTCTCTCTCTCTCAGTGCCAATAAAGCCTCACTCTCTAACGCTTTCAGTTACTCATCCCCCACCCATCCTCACCCCCCCCCCCCTTTACCAACGACTCAACTCTCCCCCCCTCCCCCCCTCTCAGTGATCCTATGCTCCTATATTGTATATCTCTTGCATCTTATCTTGTATATTTTGCATCTTATCTTGTATATCCTGCATCTTATCTTGTATATCTTGCATCTTATCTTGTATATCTTGCATCTTATCTTGTATATCTTGCATCTCATCTTGTATATCTTGCATCTTATCTTGTATATCTTTTGCATCTTATCACACTCGCTCCTGGTCCCCCCTGAGCGCTCCCGGGTACTTTATCTTATCTCTTTATCTCTCATATCTCGTCTTCTTCTTCCCTATCACCAATTCCCTTCCATCATTCCCCTCTTATCCCTTTTTAGATCCCTAGCTCGTCCCCTCACATCTACCTCATCCCATTTTCTCCCGCACCACCGCCGTTTTCGAACAGGGGAAAAATTGGGGGGGGTCATGACAGTGTTACGTGGGTAAACCACAAGGTGGCCACATGAGCGTATTTGGAGCCCCTTGGAATGGAGACGCAGCCCTACTTACCTGAACCCCCCTCCCCCCTGGAGGGGGGGTGAGGGGGAAGGAAGGAAGGAAGGAACATTGTGTGGGGGGGAGAGACGAAGGAGAGAGGGGGGGGGAAAAGACGTCTGCCCAGGAATAAATTTGATTTGGGGGAGAGAAAGAGAAAGTGTGCGGAGGTAAAGGTGGACGGGTGATCTGTCTGCGGGAGCGACCTCCTCCCCTCTCTGTCTCTCACGCCCTTCTACCTGTCTGTATGCGTGAGAGAGTGAGAGAGAGAGAGAGAGAGAGAGAGAGAGAGAGAGAGAGAGAGAGAGAGAGAGAGAGAGGAGAGAGAGAAGGGGAGAGAGAAGGGGAGAGAGAGAGGAGGAAGGAGAGAGAGAGGGGGAGAGAGAGTAGGAAGGAGAGAAAGGGGGGGAGAGAGGGGGAAGGAGAAAGAGAGAGAGAGAGAGAGAGAGAGAGAGAGAGAGAGAGAGAGAGAGAGAGAGAGAGAAGAGGGACGATAAGGTGCAGGAGGGGAAGAAGAAAAAAAGGAAAGAGGAAAGAAAGATAAGAACAGTTACGAAATGTGTACGAGGGAGAGGCGGTAGACGAAGGAAGAATAAGAAGAGAAATGAGGAACAAGAAGAGAAGAGGTGAGGAAGATTGAGAGAGAAAATGCAAGATAAGAAATTGCAGCTGAGGAGAAAGACTACGTGGATAATCTACCAGGTACAAGTAGATGGGGGGGATCATACGTGACTACCTGGATAATCTACCAGGTACAAGTAGATGGGGGGGAATCATACGTGACTACCTGGATAATCTACCAGGTACAAGTAGATGTGGGGGATCATGCGTGACTACCTGAATAATCTACCAGGTACAAGTAGATGTGGGGGATCATGCGTGACTACCTGGATAATCTACCCAGTAGAAGAAGATGGGGGTCATACGTGACTACCTGATAATCTACTAAGCAGAGGAAGATGGGGGTCATACGTGACTACCTGGATAATCTACCAAGTAGAAGTAGATGAGGATCTTATGTACAAGAAAATAAGAGTGGTATGAATGCTGAATCTTGACGGAAGTGTACTGAAACAATACACTCGCTGCGGTGTGGGGTAGCGCCGGGAATGGATGAAGGCAAGCGAGTATGAATATGGACATGTGTATGTATATGTATGTATATGTTGATATGTATAAGTATGCATATGTGCGTATGTGGGGATTTATGTACATATATGTGTGTATGAGTGGATGGGCCATTCGCCGTCTGTTTCGTGGCGCTAACTCGCTGACGCGGGAAACAGCGATTATGTACGATATATATATATATATATATATATATATATATATATATATATATATATATATATATATATATTCCTGATTCCACGGGAAAAATGAAACACGATAAGTTCCCAAGTGCACTTTCGTGTAATAATCACATTCTTGTATCCTCCTCATGATGTGATTATTACACGAAAGTGCTCTTGGGAACTTACCGTGTTTCATTTCCCCCCGTGGACTCATAGGAATATACTTGATCACGCGCAAAACTGTGATCCTTTCCAATATATATATATATATGTGGTGGTCGTGATGAATGGAGACCCGGCGAATATTGAGGTAATATGAGGGTCAAGTGTGGAGTAGCGAGTGCGGGATAAATCATGTGCAATCTTAAGATCAGACAAGAGGAACAAGGGACGGTGTGAAGGGCACCTGAAGGAGTGTTAGGGACGAACTAAAGGGAAGGGAAGGTGAAGGGACGGTGTGAAGAGCTCCTGAAGGAGTGCTAGGGACGAACTAAAGGGAGAAGGGAAGGTAAGGGACGGTGTGAAGGGCACCTGAAGGAGTGTTAGGGACGAACTAAGGGAGAAGGGAAGGTAAGGGACGGTGTGAAGAGCTCCTGAAGGAGTGTTAGGGATGAACCAATGGAGAATGGAAGGTGAAGGGACGGTGTGAAGAGCTCCTGAAGGAGTGCTAGGGACGAACTAAAGGAGAAGGGAAGGTGAAGGGACGGTGTGAAGGGCACCTGAAGGAGTGTTAGGGATGAACCAATGGAGAAGGGAAGGTGAAGGACGGTGTGAAGAGCTCCTGAAGGAGTGTTAGGGATGAACCAAAAGGAAGGGACAGATAAGCAGGGAGGTGATGATATTGTGGAGATAAGAAAAACAAAAAAGAGAGGAAAGTGGTATTCATTTCTTATCGTACTGATTCAAGTTTAACCTTCATGTAAAATAAAAAAAAAAAATAAGTGGGGTTCTTTGCCGCCAGAGTCTGACGTGGTGAATAACTGACTTAATGGTGATAAATATTTGAAGAAATGCCTCCCCTGCTGCACTTGTGGACGCCTGAAAAAACACATTACGTTTATGAAACGGATCAAAGAGAGAGAGACACTCTCTCTCTCTCTCTCTCTCTCTCTCTCTCTCTCTCTCTCTCTCTCTCTCTCTCTCTCTCTCTCTCAATCACTCTCTCTCTCTCTTACTCACTCACTCTCAAATACTCTCTCTCTCTCTCTCTCTCTCTCTCTCTCTCTCTCTCTCTCTCTCTCTCTCTCTCTCTCTCTCTCTCTCTCTCTGTCTTACTCACTCACTCTCAATTACTCTCTCTCTTTTACTCAATCACTCTCAAATACTCTCTCTCTCTCTCTCTCTCTCTCTCTCTCTCTCTCTCTCTCTCTCTCTCTCTCTCTCTCTCTCTTAATGTCAGGACGAGAGATCCACACCGTCTGAGGACAACATTTTTTTGGCATTCTTCGGTGATAACGAACAGCGAACCCCCATCAACGCATCTGCTTTTAGCTATCAAATCTGACACCGGAGGCCAGACACTTAAAACATACGACTTGTGCAAGACGCAGGGAGGCAAGCCAACAAAGCCATCAGCGATCGAGCGAGAGGACCCGCGTCTTGAAGTCTGCAGGAGCGAAAGATCCCCATAATGGACAGAGGCGGGAGAGAAAAAGCACCTAAATGCACAGACGGGGTCCAATGTCTTACACTCTTCATCAGCGGCGGCAGAAACGGCGTCTGTTTGTTAAAAGTCCATTACGAAAACGGGAAAAAAAATGATGCATATTATTCGTACACACTCCACGGGGGGACACATGTGAGCATACCAATAATTATTAAGAGATGTGAATGTAGCAGCTTTACGCCACACGCCACCAATTACGGCACGGGAACCAGACATAACGCCTCGAGCTACACCGTGTGTTTATACTACACGGAGGGTCGGAGTGGTGGGGGGGTGTTAACTGTGATTGTGAAACACACAAACAACCAAACAACACCTCAGAACCATCACAGCAGTTGCTTCTAAGGTGCGAGAGGAATTCCAGGTCGCACACCCTCCCATCCAAGACAGAGATAGCCAAGGAGTACAAGGACAGCCTTTGGAATTGGAAGAGTAAATTTTGGGATTTCTAAATTTGCTGCGAATTACGGCGAAAATTATATACGTGATGACGATAATGTGCTCATTAACTTCGAGATGAATCTAAATTCATTCTCTGGTATTGTCAAAAAGGTTCAGTTTCGTAGTATAAGCAGTAGTGTATAAGTTTAGCGGGGTCATTTCTTCTCCCTAACGAATGAAATTCGTTTCTCGCGCCTCTTCTAACTAGCCACGTTACTATCTCACCACTGCATTTAAGAATTCTCGGTGTAGAACACCGATACTATTAAGAAAACACACACACACATACACACACACACACACACACAATCCCATTCTCATCTAAATTCTGGTCGTCACTCACTCGCATACCTAGACCACCTCTCCTCACTCCTCCTATCGCCACATACTCATAATATTTCCTACTCCCAGTAAAACACAGCGTCAGAGGACCCCCAAACGTTATCTATTTCCGACGGTAATCCTAGTTTTACGTCGACGGACGCGTGGTTCCGTCCGCCCGTAGCAATCTTACGTCTAGCAAGGCGGGCGGGAGTGAGACGAGAAGAAGAAGAAGGAAGAAGAGGAAGAAGATCGAAGGCAGTGTTTTGACGGACGTGAACTGTGGTGTCGTAAAACCCATCGACCGTCGTGGGGATATCATCAACTCCGTCGGATCGCTCGCATCTCGCCCCTAACCACCCTACCCACCTCCTCCCATCTTTCCTTTTAGCCCTGGGTTTACCTGACGGAGAGGGGCGTGGGCGTGGGGGCGTGTGGGCGGTGGGCGACGGGATGTATATATATACACATCTCGCCGGTTCGTATCCACATCACCGGACGCCTGAATAAAGTAATTAACTCCGCGTAGCCAGTGTGGGTGGCAGTGGGCGACGGGATGTATATATATATATACACATCTCGCCGGGTCGTATCCACATCACCGGACGCCTGGATTAAGTCGTAATTCACCTGGCGTAGCCAAAGTAATGGCCAATGGGGGATGTGAGTGGTGTGTATTAATGATATTAGCAAAGGTTCCACGTATTAACAAACTTAACACATACACTGCTAAGGGGCTCTGATGGAGGGTTAAATTATCATGCAAAACTGCATTATAGAGGGGGTCATTTAACTACATTATAGAGGGGGTCAATTTCTAGAGGAGGGGTCATTACCATGGCTTTAATAATGACATTAACCTGGGCCTGAATTAAGAGGCTGTGGGAGGAGGGAAGAGTGAACAGCTGAAGCAAGACGAAGGCAAAAGGAAATTGGAGGTTTCGTGATTCGCTAAGAAGGTGGGGGGGGGGGACCAAACTGGACCAGCGCTCTTGACCTCGGACAGAGCGCGGAGGTCAACCGGGGTCATGACTGGGTGGGGAGAGGGAGAGGGGGGGGGGGGGTAAATGATGCTTTGTCTAAGCTATATGCCCATGACAAGGAGGAGGAGGAAGAGGAGGAGGAGGAGGAGGAGGGGAAGAGGTCATTTTGACAACCTATGAAATCCTCCGATTTCCGACCTGGGCGCCCGGATGAAGGCCGTCATGACCACGCGTGCATGACGCCGACGACGCGTGCATGGTGGGAGAGAGAGAGAGAGAGAGAGAGAGAGAGAGAGAGAGAGAGAGAGAGAGAGAGAGAGAGAGAGAGAGAGGAGAGGAGAGGAGAGGAGAGGAGAGGAGAGGAGAGGAGAGGAGGAGGAGAGGAGAAAAAAGGATAAACGGACATGTGAAAGAGAGGGGGCGTCGTCCCCGGTCACTCCACGACACCACCACCACCATCATATCCTCTCCCCCTTCCCCTCGTCATCACCACCTACGCTACACCTACTACGCTACACTTGGCGTACTTACGCTTGCGTCAAGCGTCATATCAAGCCGTCTTACGCGTGGTTTCTATACGCTTCCACCCACACCATCCAGCCAGTGAAATCTATTGGACCGAGAGAGCTTCACGATAGATAAGGTAATCTAAACAGGGTAACGAATTACTTTTTGAAGAAATGCGTTACTCTGCCTCCATTCGCGACGCGAACACGACGGCTGAACGGACGCAATTAACGCAAGCCCCGCATCGGCCTACGTACGCGAACAACGCAATTCCATTCTGCTACGAACAGGGTCGGCAAAATAATTACCAATTCCATTCTGCTATGAACAGGGTCGGCAAAATAATTATCAATTCCATTCTGCTATGAACAGGGTCGGCAAAATAATTACCAATTCCTGGGGTTCGTCCATTTCTGCCCCGCGTAGCAGACATGGCCGATCCCAAATGGGGTGTGTGTCGCTCAGAGCCCACCAACACGCTGGGGTAACGTGAAGTCCCATTCTGGGATTTTCAGTGCTGGTGTAAGTCCCAAACACACACTGGGATAACATAAGTCCCATTCTGGGACTATCAGTGCTCGTACAACTTCCCCACACGCTGGGGTAACGTGAAGTCCCATTCTGGGATTTTCAGTGCTGGTGTAAGTCCCAAACACACTGGGATAACGTAAAGTCCCATTCTGGGACTATCAGTGCTCGTGCAACCTCCTCAGCTCTCTGGGATAAAATAAGTCCCATTCTGGGATTTTCAGTGCTGGTGTAAGTCCCAAACACACTGGGATAACATGAAGTCCCATTCTGGGATTTTCAGTGCTGGTGTAAGTCCCAAACACACACTGGGATAACATAAGTCCCATTCTGGGACTATCAGTGCTCGTGCAACCTCCTCAGCTCTCTGGGATAAAAATAAGTCCCATTCTGGGATTTTCTGTGGTGGTGTAATTACACACTCTCTCACTCTCTCTCTCTCTCTCTCTCTCTCTCTCTCTCTCTCTCTCTCTCTCTCTCTCTCTCTCTCTAATAGACAGAGGAAGATTCTGAGTGGCAGTGGTTCAAACTACCAGTTTGCTGGTTAGGACCAATAAAGGGGGTAACACCAATAAAAAAATATATATTAATATATATATATATATATATATATATATATATATATATATATATATATATATATATATATATACATATATATATATATATATATATATATATATATATATATATATATATATATATATATATATATATATATCTTTCTTTCAAACTATTCGCCATTTCCCGCGTTAGCAAGGTAGCGTTAAGAACAGAGGACTGGGCCTCTGAGGGAATATCCTCACCTGGCTCCCTTCTCTGTTCCTTCTTTTGGAAAATTAAAAGAAAAATCGAGAGGGGAGGATTTCCAGCCCCCCTCTGCTCCCTCCCCTTTTAGTCGCCTTCTACGACACGCAGGGAATACGTGGGAAGTATTCTTTCTCCCCTATCCCAGGGATAATATATATATATATATATATATATATATATATATATATATATATATATATATATATATATATATATATATATATATATTCTTCAAAGAGTTGCACAGGAGTTGGAAATGCCCACTTGTGATGTGTCAACTGCCACAGACATGTGGCACAGATGGGCAAAGCTGGTTCACGAGGTGGTTGAACAGACACACTCTACCTAAAATTTTAAGTCACTAAAGGACCATCCTTTAAAATTACTTTGGTCTACCTTAGAGTGGAGCAGTGAACGGGTTGGTCATTGACCATAGGAATCGAAATCATCTAATTCTAAAAGATAGTCGTATTTTCTATTGTTATCTAAGTTCTAATTCTAAAAGATAGTCGTATTTCCTATTGTTATCTAAGTTCTAATTCTAAAAGACAGTCGTATTTCCTATTGTTATCTAAGTTCTAATTCTAAAAGATAGTCGTATTTTCTATTGTTATCTAAGTCAAAATTACTCGTTCTAAAGAGCTCGTAGTCTTCAAAAGCCTAATAGTTTTAAGATTCCACTACGAGGTAACATAACGTAGACGATTCTAATTCATTTTAGGGAACGATTCTAATTCATTTTAGGGAACGATTCTAATTCATTTTAGGGAACGATTCTAATTCATTTTAGGGAACGATTCTAATTCATTTTAGGGAACGATTCTAATTCATTTTAGGGAACGATTCTAATTCATTTTAGGGAACGATTCTAATTCATTTTAGGGAACGATTCTAACTCATTTTAAGGAACGATTCTAACTCATTTTAAGGAACTATTCTAACTCATTTTAAGGAACGATTCTAATTCATTTTAGGGAACGATTCTAACTCATTTTAAGGAACGATTCTAATTCATTTTAGGGAACGACTCAAACTCATTTTAAGGAACTATTCTAATTCATTTTAAGGAACGATTCTAATTCATTTTAAGGGACAAATCTAATTCATTTTAAGGATTTCATTTTAAGTAATTCAAAAGATAATTTCCCAAGGTAAATTACTACATCCATAATATGATCAATACCCCGTTTTTCCGCTAGACAACATCCTTCTTGTGACCAAGGGAATCCATAAGTTAATGTAATCTTGGAAGGTAATTCTCTGGTCAGTGAGGGTGAATGCCTTTAATAATTACATTGAATAATCAGACGAGGGAAAATGGATGGTGAGTTAATGGTACACCTGCTGCTCGTGTGACGAAATCCATTAAGGGAATTCTGTTCTCATCTTAACGTGTGTAATTACCAAGATGAGACATCCTGGAGAAGAAGCAGTTAACGTCATTTATGGGGGGTTGGGAATCACTTAAAGACCTGTTGATGGTTAGAAGAGGTGGAGGAGGAGGAGGAGGAGGAGGAGGAGGAGGAGGAGGAGGAGGGGGTCGTTTAATGACCTGCCTCCCTTCTGTACCTCACACACGGAGTTTATCTGAATGGGAGATCTTCAACACCCACCCTGGTCTCTGATCAGGACACAAGAGCTCTGCTGCCTCTCTCTCTCTCTCTCTCTCTCTCTCTCTCTCTCTCTCTCTCTCTCTCTCTCTCTCTCTCTCTCTCTCTCTCTCTCTCTCTCTCTCCTTCTCTGTCTCTCTCTCTCTCGACGAGGCGACTCCAAATTACAAAAGTGACTCTGTTCTGCATATTCCACTCGTGTTCGAGAGAATATTCATGATGCCAACTTACACCACCACCCCCTCTTCCCTTTCCCCCCTTCCCTCCCGTTTTCTAAATCAAAATCCTCTTTGTTCCAGGGATCGGACATGAACCCTCCTTATTCTCGAGGGATTTAATGCATATGGTCTCTTGTTGCGAGGAAATTAGAATCGTGTACCTGACCTTGCTCATTCGACATGATTTCTCTCCTTCTTCTCTCCCTTCCTCTTTGAGGCTTTTATCTACAAATATCAATTGTTTAAGGACAGATTCTAAGACTACACACGAAAAAACAATCATTTTCATAAGCTTCAACGATTCGTATATCACCTTAAATGAAAAAAAGGACAAAGAAAATGTTAATTAACATATACGGGTCAAAGATGTATATGTGGATATGTGATAATGTTAACATATAAAGGTCAATGATGTATATGTGGACATGTGATAATGTTCATTAACATATACGGGTCAATGATGTATATATGGGCATGTGATAATGTCAATTAACATATACGGGTCAAAGATGTATATATGGATATGTGATAATGTTAATTGACATACACAGGTCAATGATGTATATATGGACATGTGATAATGTTAATTGACATACACAGGTCAATGATGTATATATGGGCATGTGATAATGTCAATTAACATATACGGGTCAAAGATGTATATATGGATATGTGATAATGTTAACATATACGGGTCAATGATGTATATGGACATTTGATAATGTTTGATGAATAAGCGTGTAAAGGCTTCGGCCCCTGTTACACTCCCTGGTAAGGTGCCGTTCCTAGGCTAAAGTTCAACCCAGAACCACGGCAGATGACCTTAGAAACCACGGGAGATTACCTTAGAAACTACGGCAGATTACATTAGAAACCAAGGCAGATTACCTTAGAAACCACTGCAGATCACCTTAAAATTACTTACTAGGCTAAAGTTCAACCTAGAACACAGCAGATTACCTTAGAAACCACGGTAGATTACCTTAGAAACCACTGCAGATTATCTTAGAAACCACAGCAGATTACCTTAGAATTACTTACTAAGCTAAAGTTCAACCTAGAACACAGCAGATTACCTTAGAAACCATTGCAGATTACCTTAGAAACCACTGCAGATTACCTTAGAATTACTTACTAGGCTAAAGTACAACCTAGAACACAGCAGATTACCTTAGAAACCACTGCAGATTACCTTAAGAAACCTACCATTTAAAATCGTTGGGAAACCATCGTATCTAAACCAAACTGTAGTCCTACGAGTAACTGAACCATGAATATTCCAATATTATTACCTCGAGGTGAACATAAATTAATGCTCACAATTACGCCAAGCTCTTCTACAATTACCGGCTTAATGGTCGAACTAACGGAACGACTCGTCAAGGAGCTTCATTAACGAGGTGTGACTGGATCCCGACCGTAATGGTATGCACCAGCCAAGGCAAAATCTAACATAAACATCCCAGAACATATGTGTCTCCAGTTCCTGCTTTGTTTTTCTTCACAATTGAAAGGTTGTATACCCTATACCTCCTACTGAGGGGCTGCAATGATAGACAGACACAGAAGACACATAAATAACCCCGAATATGTAGATGAAGTACACTTTTAAGCCACATATAGCAATAGATGAGACACTAGATAGCCACCGAACCACACATCAGACCATGACTTCAAACGACTTCATACAAATAGATTGTTCGTGTCAGACACTTCCTTAACAATGAATATACAGCTACCAAGACAAATGGAATATAAATTTTCAAAGCTACAAGATGAAGTACGGACGTGGGGGGGAAAAAGCTTCCTTTCCTATAGGTGTGTTGAGCACTGGAATAAGCTACAGGCAGACGTAGTGAAGGCTAAGACTATTCAATACCTTCAAAAGTCGTTTAGACAAATAGTTTATAAATTCAGGTTTACTTTGAGAAAAACGCTAGAAATGAACTGTATAAACGACGGCTGTAACGGGGACGCTAAAAGGCCAATGTGCAGCAGCGGGGAGTTGGTAATAGCCCAAAAAAACAAACTTGTGAGCAGAATTACATTTTTGTCTCTTTTGTCAAGTTAAATAATTTCTTTTCTTCAGACAGCCCAGTCGTGGGCCAATCAGGTCTCCTGTTGTCTTGTCTCTCTCCTGTAAACTCAGCGCTTGGTAAAACACTTAAGTTCCCAGTACCTGCCTCGCCCGCCACCCATCCTCTACTTGTGATCCACATCTGACACCTCAAACCTGCCTCAAACCAACCCTTGTTTACCACACCTGATCTATCATCCTGTGCTTGCCAGCTCGTCCCAGGCGACTCCTCCTACCCACTGGGCGATAGAGTAATTGCCGATCGCATGTGGAGTCTTACGAACCTGAGGTTTGGAACCAGACCAAAGAGGTAGTTCTATGTGGCAATCACACCAGGTTCTACCAGGGAACCTAACCTAACCTGTGTTTCCAGATGACACCTAGACCCTTACAGGTTTAAAGCACACTTTACATGGAACACTCGGCTTCATTTTTCCCTCTAATTGCTAATTACATTTCATATGCATCCCTGACTTCTTTAGTTGAACACACACACCCACACCCACACACACACACACACATCAACCTATAATACACAGTCTCTCACACGTACCTAACAACCCTTTGGTTGCTCATTCAATTGGGAATTCTCACACTCGCCATGCCGTCTCGTATTTGTCGCACTTTACACTTATACTTACACTTACACAATCTGGTTTCTCAGCTGAACCATACCACCATCTTATACTAGTTAGGGAGACGTGTCTCGTCGCACCTGCGTACAGTCTTCCATGCTCTGCTGGTCATTATATGACGTACTCGCTTCACAAAATATCTAAGACTTGCTTATGTATCCTATTGACGACATCCATGTTCCTCACGGCTGTCTCTCTCTCTCTCTCCCTCCCCCCACTCTACCACTCCTGCCATCTACCTCGCTAATTGCCTATTACTCCACCTCAAACCACCTGCTACAGCATAGAACTAGCGTCTCTCTCCCCCACTCCCTGGCTTCAGTACCCTGTAGTAATTGTCTTGACTTGGGTGAAAAACATCTCGCATCTCACAGCTTCCGCGTCTTCATCAACCCCACCAAACCCCATAGGTATGTTGAGCACTGGATTAAGTTACCGTCAGACGTAGTGAACACTGAGCCTTTAAATACTTTCAAAAGTCGTTTAGACAAAATATATCATAAATTCGGATATGCTTTGAGAAAAACGCCAGAAATAAGCTGTATAAACGACAGCGGTAACGGAGACGCTAAAAGGCTAATGTGCAGCACTAGGGAATTGGTGATAGCTTACAAAAAAAAGTACTGAGCGGAATTACATTTTTTTTTGGTCGTTAAACCATTCTATTTCTTCATACAATCCAGTTGTGGGCCAACCAGGCCTTCTGTTGTCTGTCTTTCTCATGTAAACTCATGTAAAACCCCAAATACAACTTTTGTTTCCATCTTTTCTCCTAAAGAGAATTTCTACACTTCTCCCAGATTAAAAAACCTCTCCCAGGCGAGCAAAGCGCATCACAAACATGGACCTTCTTTCTCAGACTTGCCCATGAAATTCGTAACAAGATTCCGGGAAATATATGCAAATACAGAGGGTCGAGGATGGGCCGAATACGAGATGTTTGAGGAAATGGTTAGACAACGATAGATCGATGAAGAGAAGAGAAGAAGAATATCTCCGAGAGATATGGAGATGGCGGGATGAAATGGTCCAGACATAAGGTATGATAAATGTGGAAAAGATGAGTATGAATGACCACAGATTGGAAGGGAAGGGAATAGGACACGGTGGGATGAGAGGTTGTGAGCTGTGCATGGGAGAGATCGGACTGGAACGACATGGAATGTGAAACAGTGAGCGGGAACATTGGAATGGTCTGGGGTCTCTGGTAATGGGTTAGAAAACTCTCTAACCCATTGTATGTGTGTGTGTGCGCACGAGGCCTTTGGTCTGTTCCGAAAGCGCTCCCTTGATATCGCGGGAAACGCCTAACAAGCGTATAGCAAAAAAATTACATACATACATACATATATATATATATATATATATATATATATATATATATATATATCCACCAAAAAGTTACAAACTAATATAATTTTTGCACTGGCCACACTGACAGATGCACGTACAAGTTATGCATATTTCATACGCCAATAAAAAATTCGGGTCGATGTCAGGCGAGAGAAAGAGTATCTTTTTTCTCTATCTTTTTTTCATTTTGAAAGTCAGCGTAACATACGAAGTTTCTTATTGTATCCTGTCGGCAAAACAGGGAGTTGGGTGGAGGAGGTTCCACCTCTCCCTCTCCCCACCCCCCTTCTCTCTCTCTCTCTCTCTCTCTCTCTCTCTCTCTCTCTCTCTCTCTCTCTCTCTCTCTCTCTCTCGCTCTCTTCCTCTACAGTTAATAAAACACTTTATTCTCTCTCTCTCTCTCTCTCTCTCTCTCTCTCTCTCTCTCTCTCTCTCTCTCTCTCTCTCTCTCTCTCTCTCTCTCTCTCTCTTCTCTCTCTCTCTCTTCCTCTACAGTTAATAATCCACTTTATTCTCTCTCTCTCTCTCTCTCTCTCTCTCTCTCTCTCTCTCTCTCTCTCTCTCTCTCTCTCTCTCTCTCTCTCTCTCTCTCTCTCTCTCTATTCCTCTACAGTTAATAAAACACTTTATTCTCTCTCTCTCTCTCTCTCTCTCTCTCTCTCTCTCTCTCTCTCTCTCTCTCTCTCTCTCTCTCTCTCATTCTGCATCACGAAGCCACTCGCCTCAATACGGCCTAACCCCGTGTTTGTTTACCCGCCTTTTCGTATGGGGACTATGTAGGGGGGGTAGGAAACGACGATGAACGACCTTTAAGACCTCTAGACCTGTACCAGTCAGGTAGGGGGGGCGCGCACACGCGCGTGTGGGCCCCCCCCCCCCCTTACCCTCACCCTCGCAGCAACTTTCTTCAAACTCAATTTGCTTCGGTGTAACTTATATAATTTCTTTATGACTTGGGACAAAGAAAGATCAAGTGACTATCTTAATATTGCGTTTGGATCCTGTGTGTTGCTGGGGGTTGGACAAACTTATATTCTCTGATGTGAAACCCCCCCAAAAATAATATTTTATATATATATATATATATATATATATATATATATATATATATATATATATATATATATATATATATATATATATATATATATATATAAATATATATATATATATATATATATATATTTTTTATTTTTATATTTAGTTTTATTTTGCTTTGTCGCTGTCTCCCGCGTTTGCGAGGTAGCGCATGGAAACAGACGAAAGAAATGGCCCAACTCACCCCCATAACATGTATATACATACACATCCACACACGCAAATATACATATCTATACATCTCAATGTACACATATATATACACACACAGACACATACATATATACCCATGCACACAATTCACACTGTCTGCCTTTATTCATTCCCATCGCCACCTCGCCACACATGGAATACCATCCCCCTCCCCCCTCATGTGTGCGAGGTAGCGCTAGGAAAAGACAACAAAGGCCTCATTCGTTCACACTCAGTCTCTAGCTGTCATGCAATAATGTCCGAAACCACAGTTCCCTTTCCAAATCCAGGCCCCACACAACTTTCCATGGTTTACCCCAGACGCTACACATGCCCTGATTCAATCCACTGACAGCACGTCAACCCCGGTATACCACATCGATCCAATTCACTCTATTCCTCTACAACCAAATTGGATGTGGAAAGATAGAGTGAAAAAGATTTTGAGGGATCGGGGCCTGAACATGCAGGAGGGTGAAACGCGGGCAAGGAATAGAGTCTCAATTGGCAATTTTCTTTTTTATTTCACTTAGAAAATTTTATATTCGTACAATTTGACTTAAAACATGGCTAAGACTTTAAACGCTTCTACCCCGTGTATCTTAACGCCAAAACTAACTGCCATTTAACCCAAGGAAATGAACAGATAGCATTAACTTTCCCTTTTGGGGTCATAAAAGTTCTTAGCAACAACGTAACGTAAGAAAGAGAAGCATATAAGAACAAGACGCCATATTGCTTCGTTCGGGTGAGAGTGATATATGCTGTAGCCAGAATGATTAATGCACCATCTACGAAATTAATAATACCATCTGTATTTATTCTATTTCAAGACTCATTTCTCAGGAACCTGTACAGGGTTTGGAACAGACAGACCCCTCCACCGCACCCTCGAGTCTAGACCCTACTACCCTAGCTATTTAGTAAACCATTATGGCCATCCATCAGTTCCTGTACCCGAGAGATGTCACTGCGCGCGCGCGATGCGCGTAGCCGATGAGAACGAGAGCCGAGCGGTCGAGCGCCACTCGGCGTCGAACATGTGTCGAATGCCGGGCTGTTGAGCGCCACTCCGCGTCGAACATGTGTCGAATGCCGGGCTGTTGAGCGCCACTCCGCGTCGAACATGTGTCGAATGCCGGAATCTCCTTCACGGGTAATCGCTGGCAATGTTTCGTAAACATCTTCGGGAGGGAGTTGCTTCACATGTATACAAGACAACACCATCCACCCGCTCCTCTCCCTCACCATCAGGGAACACCCGAACTGGAATAGTCTTCTGCGAAGAAGAAGAAGAAGAAGAAGAAGAAGAAGAAGAAGAAGAAGAAGAAAGGCAGATGAAGCGAGTTTAAGGTAGGCCTCTGGCTGAAGGCGGAGGGAAGAAGTAGAAGAAGCGGGGTTAAGGTAGGTCTCTGGTTCAAGGAGGAGGGAGGGAGGGAGCCAGAAGAAGAGGGGATAAGGTAGGCCTCTGGTTGAAGTCGAAGGGAGGGAAGGAGCAAAAACATCGCTGCTTCTATCGCTCCACTCCCGTTCTGAAATATTTCCAGGAAATAACACACACACACACACACACACACACAAAGAGGGTGAGGTTATCATCTGGAACTATCAATCGTAAACATTGCGGGGCGATAGAGCGGCCTCGCCACCAAGCGTAACAAAATCGGGGCCATATTTCTCGCTCGGCCCGAGTCCCTACACTGCTCAGCTTTTAAGCTTATGAAAGGATGTTCCGCCAACAAATCCCGCCGACCTCTCTCTCTCTCTCTCTCTCTCTCTCTCTCTCTCTCTCTCTCTCTCTCTCTCTCTCTCCGCCAATGCCTTCCCCCCACCCCAAGGCAGACGTGACCATGGACATAACACCAGCGACTCCCTGAACTCTCCTGTATGGAAAGATGAACAAAAAAAAGTAAAGATCTTTTTGATCTTCTGCTCCGCCGTCGTATGTGGGGTAATGATGGAATGTGTTTTCACACACACACACACACACACACACACACACACACACACACAGACACACACACACGCACACACACATACGCTCAGAGAGACGCGAGCGAAAATGGAGGGGAAGAAGGGAGGGAGGGGGTCGTGGGAATGAGGAATCGGGGCACTTTTTCGCATTCCTCAGAGCCTTTGACACTGTCCGTCGCACGATGAGGGAATGTGTCATGTCCAAATCGGCCTGTGATGATGGCGCTTGACCTCTGCAGAGGCGCGGCGGAAGAGGATAGATGTTTTCAGGGCCAAATTATCACTTATGACCGACACGGGGCTACGAATGCGAGCGGCTAAATTCATCTGGTTTGATGACGGCAGAGGACACACACATTACATAATGCCCTCCAACAGCAAGGATTCGAACCCAGACCTTTTCCGTGGGAACTGGAGACGCTCAACGCTCGGCTACCACGGAAAAGGTCCCCGTTCGAATCCTTATTACTGGAGGGCATTACGCGTTCTATGAGAAGTGCGCGTTCTATACATGCACTATATCTGCGTACATATATACAATTGGAAAGGATCACAATTTTGCGCGTGATCAAGATATTCCTATGAGTCCACGGAGAAATTGAAACACGATAAGTTCCCAAGTGCACTTTCGTGTCATAATCACATCATCAGGGAGACACAAGAGAGAAATATAACAGTCAGTTGATATACAACGAAGAGACGTAGCTCTGTGCGTCTGTGTCTCGTTGGCAACACCGCGTCCGTGCCAAGTCTACAACACCGCGTCTGTGCCACGTCTACAACACCGCGTCAGTGCCACGTCTACAACACCGCGTCTGTGCCACGTCTACAACGCTGCGTCTGAGCCACGTCAGCAACACCGCGTCTGTGCCACGTCTACAACACCGCGTCTGTACCACGCCCTTGGAAGCAAGCTTGGGCCGGGCTCCACTTCTGCTCGCTCACACACACACACACACACACACATCTGACGCTGACCAGAATTTAATAAAACTTTCCCGTGGAAGAATGCTGGTTACAGAACACACCACCCCACCCCTCCCTCTCCAACCCCTTCCCCAACCCCTTTACCCCCATCTTTCCCTCCCTAACCCCCCCCCCCCCACCACCGCAACGAATATTGTAACCTCTCCCACCCTGCCCCCACCACCACGTCAAGACTTTCCAAAAATAAAAAAAAAACACAAAATATTTTCTCTTCCTCCCCCCCCAACACCACCACCCTTAACCCTTACCCTCCCCCCTAAAGAATTTAGGGGAAAAGTATGTTTTCGCCCTGGTAGTTTTCCTTTCTGGTAAGGGGGGGGGGCACAGAGAATGTCCGTCCCCCCCCCCTTTCTCCAAGGCTACGATAACCTGCCACGAGCGTTCTGCCAGTGTTCGGAGGCCGCATGCGGTCCTTATAGCGTGATTAGAGAGGGATAAGGGCGCTACCTCGCCGGCGCGGGAAAGGGCGATCAAGTACGATGAATATAAAATAGAAATAAATGATATATATATATATATATATATATATATATATATATATATATATATATATATATATATATATATATAGATCATGCTTAATCGCCGTCTCCCGCGTTAGCGAGGTAGCGCAAGGAAACAGACAAGGAATGGCCCAACCCACCCACATACACATGTTTATACATAAAGGCTCACACATGCACATATACATACATATACATACACATGTACATATTCATACTTGCTGCCTTCATCCATAGATTCGCCATTTCCCGCGTTAGCGAGGCAGCGTTCAGAACAGAGGACTGATCCTTAGAGGGGATATATCCTCTCTTTGGCCCTCTTCTCTTTTGGAAATGTAAAAACGGGAATGTTTTGCTGAGTTGGTCAAGACCATCAAATAAGAACAGAGTGAATGGATCTAAGAATATTATCTATCCCTGGCGATAGGGGAGAAAGAATACTTGCCATGTATTCCCTGCGTGTCGTAGAAGGCGACTAAAAGGGGAGGGAGCTGGGGTGGGCTGGCTGGAAATCCTTCCCTCCTGTTTTTACTTTTCCATAGGAAGTGAACAGAGATGAGGGAGCCAAGTGAGGATTTGTCCCTCTAAGGCTCAGTCATCTGTCCATGACGCTACCTAGTTGGCGTGGGAAATGGCGAATATGAGAGAACATCATCAACAGTATCCTACAGAAACCATACGAGTCGCGCCAATGAAACGGAGAATATTTTTGAGAGATATGCTTGAACGAAACGTCACGGCCCACAACCTGAATTTCAGTGGCTATATTTCTGAAGGCAGTACAGTCCCGTCAAGTGACTTATCGCTCCAAAGGAGCCTACATTACCCTGCAACTACACGTAGCATAAGCCTTTAAAAGGAGCGTCCTAACTCTTAGGCCCTGAGGGAGTAATTATAAACAAAATATCATTGAAAGATAATATATCTTCCCTTTCCCCTTCTCTTCTCCACCTCACTCAACATACCAGCATATAAATCTTTCCCTTTACCCTCTCTCTTTCACCTCACTCAACATACCAGCATATAAATCTTTCCCTTTCCCTCCTCCACCTCACTCAACATACTAGCATTATAATTTTCTTCATCCAATCAGCGCTCAGACATCCCATAAACCCTTGTTACAACTCAAGTCTTACTCTTTGAATAGTCCAATTCGTTTCCGCATCAAACCCTCACATCCTCGTTTCTCCATGGACAATCTTTCCTAACACCATAGGCACTCTGTGTCATGCACTCCTGTGCCAAACTTCTGCCGCAGCTGGTAGAGACACTATGCCTCATACACATCGATGATCTCCAGCAAGACGCGCCGGATCTGTCTATGTCATGGCTATGTCTTCGTCCCCTGACAACCCATTTTCCGGCGCGGCACAAAGATTCTCTGGTACAAGCTTTCCCACTCCTTGGAACTCGAGACTCTTTACACACAGCTTTTCCTCAAGACTCGAACCATTTACACCACCTTTCAGCCCTGATAAGCCAGCACCCACACTTCGTTTTCTTTAGATTCATTCTCTGAAAAGTCTTCAGTTACTTACTTATTCTCTTCAGCCTCTCGCAATCCTTTCGTCTCTCACAGCCCCAAATCTTCTCTCTCAAATACAGAAAAAAGAAAATGGCTTTTCTTTACCATCTCACTTTCAGCTTCCTCTTCATACTTACTCTTCTAAATTCTCTTCCTACAAACTTCAGTATTTCAGTTATTTCATCCACTGGCACCTTTACATACTCCACATCTTCCCATTTTCCTTCTTGATGTTACCCCATCCTTCTTCTTCTTCTTCTTCTTCTTCTTCTTCTTCTTCTTTTTCTTCTTCTTCTTCTTCTTCTTCTTCCATCATTTACCATCACTTTTACCCCATCTTTCTCCTTCTTCTTCTTCCATCATTTACCATCACTATTCTTTAACTCCATTCGTACAACAGACGTTGCCTAAATCATAGAACAAATGCTCTTTCCTCCTCCTGTACTAGAACACCACCTACTTCCTGCAAAAAATACCTATCAGTCTGCCCTCCAAAATATCTCTCCCACTCCAAATGGACTTCCTGGTCACTCCAACCCCTCTATCAACTCTCCTGGTTTAATTGCTAGCAACTGCTGTCGCCTCGTTCAAGACCAGTGACAGAGGTCAGTCGGTCAAGAGCCAGTGATAACAAAGGGGCAACACGCAGAAAACGGGGGAGGGAGGCGTTACATTATGGAACGTGACAATAACGCGTATTTTAGGGGATCTAATATCACTGTTGTGACGCAGATGGTGCTTTTTCGTGAAAGAAAATGGGATGAGGGATGAAAAAAATATCACTAATGTGACGCAGACTGTTTTTTGTGAAAGAAAATGGGATGAGGGATAAAAAAAAATATCAATGATGTGACGCAGATGGTGAGTTTGCTTTTTTGTGAAAGGAAATGGGATGAGGGGCGAAAAAATATCAATGATGTGACGCAGATGGTGTGCTTGTTGTTTGTTTTTGTGAAAGAAAATGGGATGAGGGATGAAACTGTCTCATAAAAAAACCCCCAACCCCCAAACCCATTCTTCCCTCCCGTCGTATGCTTGTATATGAGAAACGAAACCAGACCAAATCGAAGCAAACGAAACTCCATGATTCGACCAAAGTCATCCAAAACGACAAGTCTTGGTCGGAGGAATTATCCTTCAAGGGAGATGGCCTTAAATATCTATGTAAAGATGGAAATGTCCCGATACGATGGTTCAATTTTTCCCGAACATCCATTTTTTTTAGGCCATCCCATCACAGCCAGGTACCCATTTTATCGACCGACACCTAAGGGCGGATGAACAGCTGGGTTGACTGTGGGCCGATTGCCGCAGCAACCAGGATTCGAACTTATACTCTCGACCTTAGGCGGGTGGGTGGGACCGTGAAAACGCGTCACGGTCAAGAACGCAAAGCGCTACACCCCATCACTGTAACTGCCCATCACCACACGTCGTCATCCACACTCTCACCCCTCATCAACCCCCTTCCCCCTTTCCCCTCACACAACCACCCACTCACCCCTCAACACCCCAACCCCTTTTCTCTCTCTCTCTCTCTCTCTCTCTCTCTCTCTCTCTCTCTCTCTCTCTCTCTCTCTCTCTCTCTCTCTCTCCAGCGAAACCAAACAGCCGGCGGTGTCGTGTGTGGGGAGGGGAAGAGAGAGTGTGGGTGAGGGAAGCGGGCACTACCAGGTAATTAAGCCACGGAGGAACCTCCCTCGACTGCGAACTCGACCCTAAGACTCGATCTAACCTAGGTGGCTCCAGCCTCTCCCTCTCTCTCTCTCCCCACACACACACACACATAGCTCACGGTTCGCTTTATTAATGAACGCCTGAATTATGTAGACCAATCAGGTCTCTCATTTACACACCTCCAAACAGTCACTTGTTATTACATGTCATTTTTTTTTGGAGGGGGAAGGGAGGAGAGGAGAGTTCCAACAGAGATGGACGCTGTCTGAGGTGGTCGTGTGTGTGTGAAGGCGTGTGCTATCATGCAAGTCTGTTCCAGTATGCTGAGTGCATGACTCTCTTGTTTACATGTGTGCATGGGAACCTGTGTGCATGTGTGTTTGACGCTGTGTGCATGGGAACCTGTTTGCATGTGTGTTTGACGCTGTGTGCATGGGAACCTGTTTGCATGCGTGTTTGACGCTGTGTGGGTACATATGATCCCTACACATTATTCCATGGTTTATTCCGACCGCTCTCTAGACTCAACCTAGTGACAGCACCCCTATACCACATCGTTCCAATTCATTCTATCCCATACTTAACTCTACACCTCCAGTGACCCAAAAGCCTCCTGGACTTAAGTCTTCAGCCACCTTCACGGTCTACCACTCCTATTTCCGAAATATCTCAAAACAACTTGCTCATCTCTCTCTCTCTCTCTCTCTCTCTCTCTCTCTCTCTCTCTCTCTCTCTCTCTCTCTCTCTCTCTCTCTCAACCACACACCTCATTACCAAACTTTTCCCCTTGACAACATCATTCCATAAACATTCTACCTGTCTCGCACCTCTCATCGCAATTCATCTCCATGACGTCCATCATCCAAAGTCCATTTTCTTCTTTGCCTTCAAGGCTCAACTCGATGTTCATTCAACACCGTCGAGTCGACCATACTCTCAAACATACCCAAGTTAGCCCAGACAGACAATCTCTCTCTCTCTCTCTCTCTCTCTCTCTCTCTCTCTCTCTCTCTCTCTCTCTCTCTCTCTCTCTCTCTCTCTCTACGTTCCTTCGTGCACCCACGACCTTGACCTCCTTCTCCCTCCCTCCCCTGTTTCATTCCAGTGCTCATCTCAACCCCGATGATTCAATCCACTGTGAAGTCTGCCTGCTTCCCACAGGTCCCTCCCCTCTCAAATGTACACTTAGGCTAACCCTCGTCTTTCTTCCCCTTCCCCACCCTGTGAAATCTGATTACCTTAGTTTATCCAGAATTACCTTTCAGATGCTACCCCATCCTATTCTCATCCCCCTGCTGCATCTCCTTACCTTACTTGTATTTACATTTACGCTCAGAATTCTCCCTCCTCATGCTGTCTCAAAGTTAGGTTACCAGTTTAAAGGATCTTCCTCCAGACTCTGCCATCGGAGCCGCGCAATGTGCAAACAGCAACTGATTCGTGTACAACGCTCCTCCACGCCTGCATACGTACAGCCGCTCCTCGACCTCCGACCTTGTCACTGACGTCCTTCACCGCGATAAACTGATGTAAGCAACCCTTAATGCGGGGAAGGCCCTATCTTAACCGGGAAGGAAACATCGTCACCCTTTATCATTCTTATCATCTTACAATCCCCAGAACCATTTTGGTTGGGTTTCCTGTAGCTTCGACGACGCACACTCAAAGCAAGAGTCACAGAGATTATTGAACTCCTTTTCGAAGTAGAATAGGTCCTCCGGATCACTGGCGCCGCGATTCGAACCACGAACGAAGTAACCACTTGTTGAGAGACGCCGGTAAGACCTTCCCTGTTGATACATACATAAACTACTTGCAAAACTAGTGTCATTAAGCCTTCCTATCCCAAGAATTACCTATCTTTATGGAGCGCCCGCTGCGCTCAGGGAGCCAGCCACGTCCACCGGCCGGCAAGACAAGAGTCACGAAGTGTCGTGATGTATGCAAATATGTGTAGGGAGAATGCAAAGCAACTGAGTAGTCTATTTGGCGTGTGGGGTTATGTTAGCTGCATCGTGGGCGTGAGATTGCATGATTCTGGAATGGGAAATCGTCTCTAATGACGTTCTGAAGTGCTGATCACTTGCACTGTGTGGTGGCTGGTCAGTGTGTTTTCCTGTCGTACGTGCGAGCGTCTTTGATGGCTGTGTGGGCAGCGTGGTGTCAGGTGGGGGCGTTGATGTGATGGGTAAATTGAGCATAGTTCATGATGGTGGGTCACAGGTGGTCCTCATGTGCATAGATGGTGTGTAGTTGATCATGTCTGGCGAGGATGGCTGCTGGAGGAAGTACTAAGTTGCTTTGGCTAGGGTGGGGAAGATGAGATAATGAAAGGATGTAGTGGGTTTATGAGTCACTGACCGAGAGAATCTTGAACATGAGTGCTGAGCCATTGCCAATAAGGTAAACTGACAGCACTCGTTCACCAAGCCCACCATTCTCAGAGCGGGATCACAGCACAAGCAGTGTGATGGAAGTGTGTATTTGTGGATAGAGGACAGGACAATTAAAAAGTACCTGTTCCATGTCGTTCGTGGAGCCTGCACCAAGGAGGGATGGGTCTAGTGATATGCTACATGAGGTCTCTATTGCAAACATAAGGAGCAAAAATGCAGTACAGAATCGCTGGGAAAAGCCCAATGACATGTATAATGACAACACATTTGCATAGCCGTGCTATAAGGCCCAAACTGCAGGCGATCATTTTGTTCTTTCAACCGTATGGAGAACACTGCCACCAGACTACGTTGACAGAAGACCTTACGAACGGTCGTTTAATGAACAAGTCTACGACAAAATCTGTGTTGTTGCCGTTTTATCTTTCCTTTACACAAGAAAAACTCAACTCGAGGAAGAGTGTTAGAGCCACTCAAAGGGGAAAAAAAACCAGAGGCTAACTGCAATTTAGAACTGCTATATAATTTCCAGTCTACGTGGAAAACTTAGGGTCATTCTCCTATTCAGAGAGAAACATGGTCAGGATCCAGCACACACACAGGAACACTTTCTGTACCTCCCCCCTTGGAAAATGAGCTACATTATCCTATTTACAGACCCACGTATCGTAACTCCGTAACGGACTGAATAAAAACTTGTCACAAAACACTGTTTACGGCAGCGACCAACCCGGTCTCCACCGTGTCGTCTATCATCTCCCCACGAACACCATTTTTCCTTTCGCCAACCGGCCAGCGTCTACGTCTAAGAGCGCTTTAGGGCGCTTCCACAACAGCCTGCAGGGCGCCTACCTTCCCCAGCGCCCTCTTGCCATTCTTCACGACATGTTCCACGCTCCTGTGAGCTACTCTTATCGACGAGGAAAACGGGACACGCTCCTGTGAGCTGCTCTTATCGACGAGGAAAACGGGACGCGCTCCTGTGAGCTACTCTTATCGACAAGGAAAACGGGACTCGCTCCTGTGAGCTACTCTTATCGACTAGGAAAACGGGACACGGTCCTGTGAGCTACTCTTATTGACGAAGAAAACGGGACACGCTCCTGTGCGCTACTCTTATCGACAAAGAAAACGGGACAAGGTGCCTAACATGAATATGAGTTCCAACAACTTAGAATAAAGCTCCCAAGACTTTATTAATAACCTTCTCACATTATTGCTGCCATACACCACACTGGCTGGAAAGTGAAAAACATAAAAAAAAAAAAAAATAAAATAAATGATTAATATACAATGATGTGAAACCTTATATACGTATGCTGACTTGTTGTCCATCGGATCCAGTAGCAATTTCATTTTAACACAAAGCCTTCGAGAACTTTGAAGGGTTTCTTGTTATGAGGTTCAAGATGAACACTATGTTCTTCAAGAACTTTGTTGGTTCAATAAGAAAACAATGTTCTTCAAGATCTTTGTAGGGTTTCTGGTTATGAGGTTCATGATGAACACTATGTTCTTCAAGAACTTTGTAGGTTCAATAAGAAAACAATGTTCTTCAAGAACTTTGTAGGGTTTCTGGTTATGAGGTTCATGATGAACACTATGTTCTTCAAGAACTTTGTAGGTTCAATAAGAAAACAATGTTCTTCAAGAACTTTGTAGGGTTTCTGGTTATGAGGTTCATGATGAACACTATGTTCTTCAAGAACTTTGTAGGTTCAATAAGAAAACAATGTTCTTCAAGAACTTTGTAGGGTTTCTGGTTATGAGGTTCATGATGAACACTATGTTCTTCATGAACTTTGTTGGTTCAATAAGAAAACAATGTTCTTCAAGAACTTTGTAGAGTATCTTGTTATGAGGTTCAAGATGAACACTATGTTCTTCAAGAACTTTGCATGGTTTTATTATCATGAGGTTCAAGATGAACACTGTGTTCTTCAGGTCAACATACACTTGGTGAGGTAATCTCTTACGCACGTAGAACATATAACACTATGTTCTTCAGGTCTATAAAAACCTGTTGTGATACTCTCTTAAGAACGGACAACATAGAACACATAGTACCACACCTACTGTGGTACACTCTTACGCACGTAGAACATATAACACTATGTTCTTCAGGTCTATACTGTGGTACACTCTTACGAACAGAGAACATATAGCTCTATGTTCTTCAGGTTTATATACTCCTACTGTGATACACTCTTACGAACAGAGAACATATAACACTATGTTCTTGAGTTCTATATAACAGGCGTGACTCGTGCTGACGCTATTACATAAGTACAGCGACAACTTATAAAATACTTTTGGAGCTCATTTAAGTAACCTCGGAGTCTTAAGTGTTGTAACCACTTGGGAATGATCTACCAGGTCACAGACGTGTTCTGTTCTGGTTAGGTTTGGCCTTATTATGTGGCAGCCGTCCCTAATTCCCTCCCTCCATTTTCCCTCAGCTCTCTCTCTCTCTCTCTCTCTCTCTCTCTCTCTCTCTCTCTCTCTCTCTCTCTCTCTCTCTCTCTCTCTCTCTCTCCGTCCTTAATTCCCTCCCTCCATTTTCCCTCATCTCTCTCTCTCTCTCTCTCTCTCTCTCTCTCTCTCTCTCTCTCTCTCTCTCTCTCTCTCTCTCTCTCTCCCCGTCCTTAATTCCCTCCCTCCCTTTTCCCTCAGCTCTCTCTCTCTCTCTCTCCCCGTCCTTAATTCCCTCCCTCCATTTTCCCTCAGCTCTCTCTCTCTCTCTCTCTCTCTCTCTCTCTCTCTCTCTCTCTCTCTCTCTCACACACACACACAACTGGTCGACTCATGCATACCTAACACTCTCCCAACACGTCCCCCTCACTAATTCACCCACGGATTCCCTCTCCACCTTCTGTGGTAATGTGACCAGACATTTGAAAATTCTTTTTTCTTTTTTTCTTCCTCCTTTCTTTTTCGTTACAGGGCAGATGTCTGGCGGTCCTCCTGCCCAAGCTCTACCATCTGACGCGACCAGCTGTTACAGACCAGGCAACTTCGACCAGCTGTTACAGACCAGGCAGCTTCGACCAGCTGTTACAGACCAGGCAGCTTCGACCAGCTGTTACACATCAGACAGCTTCGAAGAGCTGTTACAGACCAGGCAGCTTCGACCAGCTGTTACAGACCAGGCAGCTTCAACCAGCTGTTATAGACCAGGCAGCTTCGACCAGCTGTTACAGACCAGGCAGCTTCGAGCAGCTGTTACACATCAGACCAGACAGCTTCGACCAGCTGTTACACATCAGGCAGCTTCAATGAACTCTAAAACACAAGAGAGCCAAAAAGGGCGTCTATGTAAGCCATATAGACAAAATCACCCCAAGTGACCTTTCTCGTAAGAGCTATTGCAGGAAACTCCATCTACTCCAGTCGGGTTCAGACGCAACACACACGAAGCACCAGCCACCGATAATAAACATACATTTAATACCATTCTTGAATGCTGGGCCCGCCCGCCCCCCGCGCCCCCCTTCCCGCCGTCGCCCCCCGTATATCCCATAATCAGGTGGTGTCTCCCATTGACTTTGGCTTCCTAGTGAGTTCCCTCCCTCTCTTACACCAGGTACCCGACCCTAACCGAAGAGGGGTAACGAGGCCAAATCCTTTTGTTGCCCCTAAGCCTTCCCCTTGTTGGACGCCGTCTGTGGGGGAGGGGAAAGCAAGGGGACTTGTGGGGGTGAGGGGAGAAGCTTGAGGGGAGAAACCAGAAGAATGGCGAGGGTTGTTAAGAAAGGAAGGGGAGGAAGGGGGGAGGAGAGGTAAAGAAAACTGGAGTTGGGGCGATTTTGATGCGTACTTTCCAACAACAAGACCATATAATCACACACACACACACACACACACACACACACACACACACACACACACACACACACACTCACACACACACACAATCTGAGTTAGAACATTGTAACTGTGGACGTTGTGTGTATATATATATATATATATATATATATATATATATATATATATATATATTATCCCTGGGGATAGGGGAGAAAGAATATTTCCCACGTATTCCCTGCGTGTCGTAGAAGGCGACTAAATTAGGGGAGGGAGCGGGGGGGTGGAAATCCTCCCCTCCCATTTTCAATTTTCCAAAAGAAGGAACAGAGAAGGGGGCCAAGTGAGGATATTCCCTATAAGGCTCAGTCCTCTTTTCTAAACGCTACCTCGCTAACACGGGAAAAGGCGAACATGTATAAATATATATATATATATATATATATATATATATATATATATATATATATATATATATATATATATATATATATACATATAACTTTTATGTGATATCATTTCATTTTATATTTCTTATGCTTCTAACCCTAAGAATTTCATTTTGTATCATATGTGACAATAAAGACAGCTTATCTTATCTTATCTTCAAGAGGATCGTAATATATAAGGTTCCTCCAAGGCATTATGAATGCGTCATTACATTGATAAACCAAGAAGACCAGACAATGCCACAGACACACAAGCAGAGATAAAAAGATATGGAAAATCCATATCTCGAAACTGATTCGTATATATAGATGGACGCAGGCAGGTAAATGGACAGATGAACGTAGGAAGGTAGATGGACAGATGGACGTAGACAGGTAGATGGACAGATGAACGTAGACAGGTAGATGGACAGATGAACTTAAGGAGGTAGCGGACAGATGAACGTAGGAAGGTAGATGGACAGATGAACGTAAACAGTTATATGGACAGATGAACGTAGACAGGTAGATGGACAGATGAACGTAGACAGGTAGATGGACAGATGGACGTAGACAGGTAGATGGACAGAGGTAACGGTGAACCCAGCCAGGAGTGAGCGAGGCCAAAGGTGAGGAGAGACAGTTGCGCAAATGTTGTTATGGCAACCTATGAACAACAGAGACACACACACTCCTCTCCTCCTCCTCCTCCCTCACACACACACACACACACACACACACACACACACACACACACACACACACACACACACACACACACTCCCTCCCTCAGTCCTCCTCCCTCACCAGCCACACCACACACACACTCCCTCCCTTACTCCCCCTCCCTCACCAGCCACACCACACACACACTCCCTCCCTCACTCCTCCTCCCTCACCAGCCACACCACACACACACTCCCTCCCTCACTCCTCCTCCCTCACCAGCCACACCACACACACACTCCCTCCCACCCCATCCTCCAACACCTTCCATCAACATGAGATGAGAAGCCTCTGTCCCTCCCTAAAGCTGTCGTCATGATGAGATGTGAATGTTGGGTTCTCATCATTAACGGCAAGTGACCCAGGTTGAGGCTTGTGTGTGTGTGTGTGTGTGTGTGTGTGTGTGTGTGTGTCGAAGGTCAGAGGCGATTCCCTTCCGTCCGTGTATATTTCTATTTGTGTGTGGCTGCTATTTCTGTTGCCACGGGGGAGAGAGAAAGAGAGAGAGAGAGAGAGAGAGAGAGAGAGAGAGAGAGAGAGAGAGAGAGAGAGAGAGAGAGAGAGAGAGAGAGAGAGAGAGTGTTCGACACTTGGTTGCCCCAAGTTTATCTATACTGTACGAGACATACCACACATCTACCGTTACTTACACTGCAAAATCTGTGCTGTTACCTACACTGACCAGCTACACTGTTACAACAGCTTCCAACGTGGGTAACGAATTGTTCAACACACACATCATCATACATCAGATCAAAACTATATTATGCCAGTATTTACCACGTCTTCATTCATTCAGTCTTCCTGCATTCACTGTCTTCCTCCATTCATTGTCTTCCTGCATTCACTGTCTTCCTCCATTCACGGTCTTCCAGTCAACCACTGGTTCTCAGTGACAGGTTATGATCAGTCAGTTGTAAGTGAGGGGAAATGGTCAGCGGTCGGTTGTGATTAGGCAGTTGTGAGTGAGTGGCGGTTGGTTTGGACCTTAACAACCCTTGGCCCCCAACGGCTCTGACCTACCTGGGCGCCAGCAGTTAACTCTCCCACAACCAATAAACTCTTACATAAACTCAATCTAACATTCTGGTAGGCTAGGCCCGCGGCGTGGCTTTTATGGGCAATATATTGGGCAAGGGGAGAGAGAAAGGGGGAAAGAGGGGAAAAGGGGGTGGCGGAAAAGTTCGTCTATCCCCCAATGCCCCTCTTTTCCTAGTTGATAGAAGGGGAAGAGGAGGTGAAATAATATCCCCGAACTCCCGCTCCTCCACTTCCTCCACCTCTCCTCTCTCCCCCTTACAGTAAAACTTCAACCATTCCAGCTAAGTGGGTTCTAAACATACACCAGCAGACGACCCACCCTCTCCCCAACTCCTCACCGATGCGTAAAACCGACACTCGATCCACCTCCTCACTAACCTTCAAGAAGACTTGATACTCTATCCCGAAGTGGAGGCGACCATGGGAGAATAGAGCGCCGCTTGGCTCTCCTCCTCCCACGAGCTAAAGATGGGGTCTACATGACTCCCATGCATAGTCGGGTGTGCATGGCCATGTGGGAGGCAGGGAGCTGCAAGGGTGGGAGAGGGAGAGAGAGAGACAGAGAGACAGAGACTCTCTCTCTCTCTCTCTCTCTCTCTCTCTCTCTCTCTCTCTCTCGTGCTTGAGTTTCAATGTATTATCATCATCTTTCCCTTCATAAAGCTTTTATTTTTTTCCCCCCTCCCTCCGTCGCCCAATATATTTCCTCATTGTTTCCCCCATCGCACTGCAGGCGCGAGGCGGTTCCCCTCGGCCATCTCAGTGGCTGATGGGGAAGGCTTCTTCTCCCCCTAACTCCCTACATGGGCTTTCGTGGGCAGAGGCCCAACCTTTCCCCAAGTCTTCTGGCGCCGTATGCAGAAAAATTCTTAGATTTCTGCTTATTTTTATGCTTAGCTGAGCATAAGTGACTTAAGTCCCACAGAGAAAAGGACTAAGCATGATGCTTAGCCAAACTTAAGCATAAGATTTCAGAAGTATGACATGCAGTTTGGGTCAAAATATTTGTCGTCTGCTAAGCAAATACTTAAGCGTAGGGCAGCTTTCGAGAAACATGCTTAGCAAAATTCTTAATCTTAAGTAAAATTCTTTGGGGTTGAGCATCCTTAAGCATTCTAAGAAGTTTTCTGCATACGGCCCCTGGTGTTCCTAAAAGACATACCTGGCTTTCCCCAGACTTCTCGACAGAGAGAGATTCGAGCAAACTTCTGATTCAAGATAAAACTCTATATATAAAGTCCCTGGTTGGCTGGGGCAATCTTCCTTCACACGACTTATAACTGTGATCTTGATCTGTGACGACCTTACATCAGGTGAACGTTCTGGGAGGGTCTGATAAAAGATAACACAAGATGAAGGCATTCTTCACGACCCTGATAACATATCTATGGTTTTACCACATGTCTGACCTATATATGCATGCAAGCTTGATAAAAGATAACACTAGATTAAGGCACTGTTCACGACCCTGATAACATATCTATGGTTTTACCATATGTCTGACCTATATATGCATGCAAGCTTGATAAAAGATAACACTAGATTAAGGCACTGTTCACGACCCTGATAACATATCTATAGTTTTACCATATGTCTGATCTATATATGCAAGCGAGAGGCGATATAAGATTTGAAAAGAAAAAGATGCTTTTAAAGTTACAAAAGAGCAAACTTCACAAGGATATATATATATAGGTCTGTCCTCTGAGAATGTAGTCATGTATTCCTCATAGATCATGTATAACCTGAGTGATAACTTACACGAAGATAAAGTAGAAGTGATAGATTATAATTTGACAAGTTAAATAACCCCATCTATACGACTTCTTGTACAGTTTTAATCTGAAAATGATGGAGACACAAAACGAATTTTTTCTATTAAACATTCTTATCTATAGACATAAGAAAGTCACTCAAAAAAGAAAGAAATATATACGATTGGTGTTTCTGAAGGAATATTTCTCACACTTTTCCCATGTTCCTAAACACAACAATGGTGTATAATCAAACAAGTGGAAAGAAAATGGGGGAAAAGGGGTGATAAGAAATTCCAGAAGATGAAAAGCAATCTACGTGTTTTTTTGGTGGGTCTTTTTTTAACAGGTTTTATTTGTGAGGTAACAGTTCTAAAAGCTATGGGTTCGAGGGGCCTTCCCACTCTTCCCTCATGACCTATGTGGGTACAGGATCGACAGGCAGCAAGAACGCAGTCTGCCTTTAAAAAAAAAGAAAGAAAGAAAGAAAACTGGTTGAGCACCAGAGTTCGGATCCCACTTGATTATTCAAAGCTAACCTAATCCATGAGTTTTTCCTTTTTCTTCAGGGGTTCTGTAGGATCACAGTCTTCCTTGATTCGCTGATGATAAAGATTGATGCAATGCATATATAATTGGGTCATCAATTTCTTGCACTCACTGTTGCAATAGATCTTTGATATACAGTTGGTGTCATCAATTCTTGCACTCACTGTTGCAATAGATCTTTGATATACAGTTGGTGTCATCAATTCTTGCACTCACTGTTGCAATAGATCTTTGATATACAGTTGGGGTCATCAATTCTTGCACTCACTGTTGCAATAGATCTTTGATATACAGTCTAGGGCATCAATTCCTCCAGTCACTGTTGTAATGGCTATACAGTTGGGTCATCAATTCCTGCAATAGACCTTTGATACACAATCTGGGTCATCAATTCTTGCAGTTGTCAGTTAAATCACAACACATTATAACCATCTTTCATATCTGTTTTTATCCCCTTTCTTTCGTACAACCATTGGCAAAACTTATCGTTCTTGTGAAGTACTATTTGAAACTTGGTGAATGATATAGAAAAAGCCTCAGGGAGCTAAGGAAGTGAACTATTACATACAAATTTTCTGATCTTATTGTTCATCTTGATTTTGTTCAACAGGCGCAAAGGATAGAGTTCTAACTTCATCATGATAAGCAAGCGAGATATGACACATATCTTTATCACTTACGAAGGAGAGATAAGCAATGAAACTGTCAATTAAGATATTAAGTCTTCAACTACATCTATCATCTATAACTACATCTATCATCCTTAACTACATACACTAACTACCTTCAGAGCTGTTAACATCTAGTCATGTAACTCTGGGCCCCTCCAACCAACCCCCACACACCCCCAAACCTTGTGTTCATCACATTCACCTAAACCCCAGCTCATCTCTCACACGTGTGAGTCACAGCGACATGGGCGTGTCACACACCCATCTCACACACACACACCCTTCCACCCTCCACCCATCTCCATCCTCCCCTCACACCCCCTACAGTCAAGACCCAATTACCGTCCAATCCCCCTACAAACCCCCCCCCCCCCCACTACAACGCGACCCCCCCACACGTCAATCTCTCTAAAGCACATCAGTCCTCACCTTTATGACACGAGATCCTCTCAATCCCTGATTCAATACCTTCTTCCGCTCTCTTGCCCACTAATCCCTGGGAGCGTTGATGAGGTGACCACAGGGAAGGGATGGGAAAGGGGGGGTAAACGGAATGGGGAATGGGGAGGGAAAGGGAACGGGAAAGGGGAGAGGACAAGTGGAATTCACTGGGGGTTTTGGGGGACGGGTTGGAGTTCCGCCACGGTGGGAAAGTGTCGGGCATAGCCGTCAAAGAGAGCAGGAATTAAGGTAGAAAGAAAACGGGGTGGAAGGAAGGAGGATACTATAAAGGGGGGACTCATAAAAAGGTTTTGGCGTCCTATGATACCCACTCTATGTTGAACTCAACACGATCACTGTATCTTATGAAAGGATTATGTTATCATACTCTTTATCATACTCTGTCTATGTGACTCTCCATGAGAAAAGTGATGTGTAACGAGTGTGGACGACGTTTTCCATGGCAAATGGAGCCTGCAGCTCAAATATACGTTTTCTGTGGAAGGAATCAATTATACCGACCCCCATGTTCTAACAGCACACTTACCACTTCGTCAAGACAGACACACGAATAGAAACAAACACATGAACATACAGACATGTGACATATGTATACACATACCTAGAATTACACACAGACACAGACACACACACACACACACACACACACACACACATATATATATATATATATATATATATATATATATATATATATATATATATATATATATATATATATATATATATCCCCGGGGATAGGGGAAAAAGAATACTAACCACGTATTCCCTGCGTGTTGTAGAAGGCGACTAAAAGGGAAGGGAGCGGGGGGGCTGGAAATCCTCCCCTCTCGTTTTTTAATTTTCCAAAATAAGGAACAGAGAAGGGAGCTAAGTGAGGATATTCCTATAAGGCTCAGTCCTCTGTTCTTAATGCTACCTCGCTAACGCGGGCAATGGCGAATATGTATGAAAAAAAAACTAAAACATATATATATATATATATATATATATATATATATATATTCCTATGAGTCCACGGGGAAAATGAAGCACGATAAGTTCCCAAGTGCACTTTCGTGTCATGATCACATCATCAGGGGAGACACAAGAGAGAAATATAACAGTCAGTTGATATATACAACGAAGAGACGTAGATAGCTAGGACGCCATACGCATTAGGTTAGTACCTACGTACGAACGAGCGAGACATGGACGAGGAAGTGGATGGACACAAGTGGTCAACACATCTACCCTTGAGAAGCCTTTGTGTGGATGATGGACGTCGCAAAAAAAAGATGAGGAGAAGTGACAGGAAAAAAGGAATTTCGGGGGAAAGACTAATATAACGGTGGAATGTCCTTTTGGAGGGACTGTTAGCAGTTAACAAGGTTTGAGTAAGTACAATGAGAGGCGTTACAGTCAGCTGTATCCAGTCAGGTGCGTCTGTCTTGAAAACTATCTCACTTCAGGAGAGAGAGTTGACAGATCACTAGAGAGAGAAAAAAGGGGAGGGGGGGATTGGGTGTGTGTGCGAGGAAGCGAGAGAGAGAGATAAAGAGGGGGGCCAGAGGAAGGAAGGAAGGAGAGAGAGAGAGAGAGAGAGAGAGAGAGAGAGAGAGAGAGAGAGAGAGAGAGAGAGAGAGAGAGAGAGGGGGGGGAAGGGGGCCAGAGGAAGGAAGGAAGGGGAGAGAGAGAGAGAGAGAGAGAGAGAGAGAGAGAGAGAGAGAGAGAGAGAGAGAGAGAGAGAGAGAGAGAGAGTATGTACGAGGGGTAAGATACACAGGGAGGGAGAAGAGAGATAATAATAATAGTAGGGTTGGGGGAGGGGAGGGTGGGTTACACAGACCTCTGTCTCTCACAGTGAGACCCGGGTTACAGTGAGACCCGGGTTACAGTGAGACCCGGGTTATTAGCGAGACTTACGCGATCACATGTGGAGGGTGGGCAGTGATGTGTACAAGAGGGTGGGGGAGGGTGGGTGGGTGGGTGGGTGGGGGGGGGGGGGGTGATTATCGCTAAGTTTGATAAGGCCAGAATGCCCCTGTGTGTGTGTGTGTGTGTGTGTGTGTGTGTGTGTGTGTGTGTAGGGTAAGGCTGCGCTGCCGTACGTTGCTGGGGGAGGTTGGTCTGTCGCGTACCTGCCCGTTAGAAACTCCCCCTCCCCCGGCAGAATCTATAGTGCACCCCATGTTCATTTGGTGAGCGGTAGCGCCAAAAAGGGGGTTGGGGGGGTGGGGGGGAAGGGGGGTTACAAGGGGGGTCTTAGGCAGACCCCTAAACCCCCCCCCCTACCGAGTGGGGTGGGGGGTGTTGACGTTACAATACAGATGTCACAATCCATGACAGGTCTTCCGTCACATCCGTTACACAGGGAGATGCTCTGTGTTATATGCTATATCTCTCGCTATATGCTTCTATCTATCTATCTATCTATCTATCTATCTATCTAGCAGTTCCAGGGGTTTACGATAATGCTGCGCCACCTCCAACAACTACCGTTTAACTGAGAATAATTCCTTTACAAGTTACTCCAAGGGTTTCTATAGGCTCCAGAAGCGTAATGCACTGTTGCCACTTCATCCAAGGGTTTCTATAGGCTCCAGAAGCGTAATACAGTGATGCCACTTCATCCAAGGGTTTCTATAGGCTCCAGAAGCGTAATGCAGTGTTGCCACTTCATCCATGGGTTTCTATAGGCTCCAGAAGCGTAATGCAGTGTTGCCACTTCATCCATGGGTTTCTATAGGCTCCAGAAGCGTAATGCAGTGTTGCCACTTCATCCAAGGGTTTCTATAGGCTCCAGAAGCGTAATGCAGTGTTGCCACTTCATCCAAGGGTTTCTATAGGCTCCAGAAGCGTAATGCACTGTTGCCACTTCATCCAAGAGTTTCTATAGGCTCCAGAAGCGTAATGCAGTGTTGCCACTTCATCCATGGGTTTCTATAGGCTCCAGAAGCGTAATGCACTGTTGCCACTTCATCCAAGAGTTTCTATAGGCTCCAGAAGCGTAATGCAGTGTTGCCACTTCATCCAAGTTTCTATAGGCTCCAGAAGCGTAATGCAGTGTTGCCACTTCATCCAAGGGTTTCTATGGGCTCCAGAAGCGTAATGCACTGTTGCCACTTCATCCAAGAGTTTCTATAGGCCCCAGAAGCGTAATGCAGTGTTGCCACGTCATCCAAGAGTTTCTATAGGCTCCAGAAACGTAATGCAGTGGTGCCACTTCATCCAAATCTCAGCTATAAAATCATTTACGTTCTATCATTTCTCTCTCCATATTCTATGCACAAAGGGATACATCAGGAGCAATTATCAATTATAGGGCGGTGTTGGGATAGAGGTTTCGCTATCATAAATGAAACTCCAAAGTAGATGATGCAATAAATGAACCGCGAGATATGAACTATAAGTTCAAAGGCATCGCCACATCCCCTTATACTGTACGGATCACGTCATCTATAGTTAACACCTCCACTACAATATACTCAATCCCATTCGAACCCCATCAAGCAAGTCTATCTATCTATTTGTGCTGGTAATGCAGACTGTCGTGTATGGGACATTACTATTCCCAGTGGACAGACAGATATCCCCACGTTCCACTAGGTATTTAAGTCAGTGGGGACCAAACACAGTACAGTGGGTACATGTCTCCCAGCTTACTGCTATTATTACTACGACTACCATTACTGCTACTACTACTACTATTACTACTACTATTACTATTACCATATTGCTACTACTACTACTACTACTATATCCTATACCATGATGAATATCACTGAATCTTCTATCATCAAATACACAAAGTATTGTAATATCATTTATCAGTATTGTAATATCAGTGAAGGTCTATACAAAACTGACACAGCTTTAATGTGGATGAAGATATGTAAACATCTCCCCTTCTTGCCCATACAACAGAACCTACGACGCTATGTTCCGAGACTCTACATCCTTCCATACACGTTTCTATGATATATACTTATAGGTATAACGTATACGTCACACCAAAAGTATACTGTGTGGCGTCTCCGTGCCTGGCGGGAGTTCAACACATGAACAAGAACGAGGAACATGGTATCCGAGTCTGATGAACGCCAACGCGTCCACATCGAAGAAAAGATGTTCGGATTTCGTATGTCTGGAGTTCATTAATGTAGGGAGAGCGAGGGGACGGCATTACGCATGCGCCGCCCTACCGTACAGGGCAAGGGCGCGCATCAATAATGCCACGTACATGTGCACCACACGGCTTGGCGTGGAGATCGCCCGCGCCCCGGGCCTCCCTACCTCTCAATAAACCAGAGGGACACGTTGCTGCCACGGTCGTACGCTGGGAAATGATGCGCCGGGAAATAACGGGCTGGGAAATGATGCGACGGGAAATAATGGGCTGGGAAATGATGCGACGGGAAATAATGGGCCGGGAGATATTGTGCCAGGAAATAGTGCACCGGGAAATATTGTGCCGGGAAATAGTGCACCGGGAAATGATGCGACGGGAAATAATGCGCTGGGACACAATGCGTCAGGAAAAAATGCGTCGAGAAATAATGCGTCGGGAAATAATGGGTCGGCAGCAGAAGGGAGGGGGGTTAGATATGGACAACGTTTGGGGGTTAGATATGGACAACGTTTGGGGGTTAGATATGGAGAACGTTTGGGGGTTAGATATGGACAACGTTTGGGGGTTAGATATGGACAACGTTTGGGGGTTAGATATGGACAACGTTTGGGGGTTAGATATGGACAACGTTTGGGGGTTAGATATGGAGAACGTTTGGGGGTTAGATATGGAGAACGTTTGGGGGTTAGATATGGACAACGTTTGGGGGTTAGATATGGACAACGTTTGGGGGTTAGATATGGACAACGTTTGGGGGTTAGATATGGACAACGTTTGGGGGTTAGATATGGAGAACGTTTGGGGGTTAGATATGGACAACGTTTGGGGGTTAGATATGGACAACGTTTGGGGGTTAGATATGGACAACGTTTGGGGGTTAGATATGGACAACGTTTGGGGGTTAGATATAGACAACGTTTGGGGGTTAGATATAGACAACGTTTGGGGGTTAGATATGGACAACGTTTGGGGGTTAGATATGGACAACGTTTGGGGGTTAGATATGGACAACGTTTGGGGGTTAGATATGGACAACGTTTGGGGGTTAGATATGGACAACGTTTGGGGGTTAGATATGGACAACGTTTGGGGGTTAGATATAGACAACGTTTGGGGGTTAGATATGGACAACGTTTGGGGGTTAGATATGGACAACGTTTGGGGGTTAGATATAGACAACGTTTGGGGGTTAGATATGGACAACGTTTGGGGGTTAGATATGGACAACGTTTGGGGGTTAGATATAGACAACGTTTGGGGGTTAGATATGGACAACGTTTGGGGGTTAGATATGGACAACGTTTGGGGGTTAGATATGGACAACGTTTGGGGGTTAGATATGGACAACGTTTGGGGGTTAGATATGGACAACGTTTGGGGGTTAGATATAGACAACGTTTGGGGGTTAGATATGGACAACGTTTGGGGGTTAGATATGGACAACGTTTGGGGGTTAGATATGGACAACGTTTGGGGGTTAGATATGGACAACGTTTGGGGGTTAGATATGGACAACGTTTGGGGGTTAGATATGGACAACGTTTGGGGGTTAGATATAGACAACGTTTGGGGGTTAGATATGGACAACGTTTGGGGGTTAGATATGGACAACGTTTGGGGGTTAGATATGGACAACGTTTGGGGGTTAGATATGGACAACGTTTGGGGGTTAGATATAGACAACGTTTGGGGGTTAGATATGGACAACGTTTGGGGGTTAGATATGGACAACGTTTGTTGGATATGGAGAACGTCTCTTAGGTTCATTCTGCCATTACGTTTTTCCATTGCCGCTGTGGGCCACTTGGCCTCTCAAGACAACGCCCAGAGACCACATTATCTGGTACACCTGGTGCGCCTCGCGCCCAACCCCCGCTTTCACAGGCGAACCCATCCTCCCTCCTGACGAAGGGGAAGCCGAGGGGCGCCAGCGGATGAGGTCGCGACGGATGAGAGGAAGTGGGATAATGGTGGGTGAAGGTACGAGGACGGATGAGAGGAAGTGGGATAATGGTGGGTGAAAGTGCGAGACGGGTGAGAGGAAGTGGGATAATGGTGGGTGAAGGTGCGAGACGGGTGAGAGGAAGTGGACGGAGGGCATGACGCAGACGTAACCCTTTTCCCCCACATGACGGAGGGCATGACGCAGACGTAACCCTTTCCCACATGACGGAGGGCATGACGCAGACGTAACCCTTTTCCCCCACATGACGGAGGGCATGACGCAGACGTAACCCTTTCCCACATGACGGAGGGCATGACGCAGACGTAACCCTTTCCCCCCATGACGGAGGGCATGACGCAGACGTAACCCTTTTCCCCCATGACGGAGGGCATGACGCAGACGTAATCCCCCCACACCGTCATGAAACAGGACGCAGGACGCAATCCCTCGCCGTCTTTGCCTCACAGCGCTGGGTACCTCACTCATGTTCGTGCCTGTACGAATTCGCCGACAGAGACGAATGGGATCCGACACTTTTTCTTGCACGTTCGTGCAACAAGGAGCCGCCGCAGTCGGATCCACCTGAAGAAAAATGTAGAATGTATGAACTTCAGCAGCATCAGAGACAGCTTTACCTTACAGAGCCTGTTTACATAGTCTCTCTCTCTATCTATCTTATCTATATCTAACTATCTATCTTATCTATATCTCTGACGCCTATTCCCTCATGCTTAAGAGGCCACTACTGACTACTACTACTACTACTACTACTACTACCACTACCTAATGCATTCGTCAACCCACTCAACCTACTCAAATAGTTACGTTCGTAACGAAACTCAAGATAACAAAATACGTAATGTATGGCGTCCAGTAAAAAAAGTCTCGTTCGAATGGTGACTTCATCATCTACCAATGTGGAAACGCTTTAAATCTCTCTCTCTCTCTCTCTCTCTCTCTCTCTCTCTCTCTCTCTCTCTCTCTCTCTCTCTCTCTCTCTCTCTCTCTCTCTCTCTCCCCCTCTCTCTCTCTCGGTCAAAATAACTTGGCCGTAAACAGTGTCTTGGGACCATACAGTAAGACTTGGGTGTAAAGGTGAACTTCCCTCTCGGGTGTCCTGGCTAAGAGACATTCTGATTAACACGACCCGTCCATGTCTGCTGGGTGCTGATGCAAATGCCAAGTAACAGTTGTAAATACCATTTCAATTAGACTATCACTCTCAGGTACTTCATTTGGCCTGCAAGGTCTCATAACTGAGAAAGCACTCACCTGATATTCTATATCTGTCAGATATGCTTGCGAAGGAGGAGGCATATCCAATTTTACAGATCTTCAGATACGTAAACAATACGAAGCGATATATACAGTGAAATGATAGAAACATTTACAACGACCTAAATACAACACCTGAGAGCGAACAATGAATCTTTATCTACACTGATGGTTATGGTCGGGGGGGTTTAATGACATGACACGACGGTTCGATAGTTAACCAGGTCATATATGTCAGTTTGAACTTGGCTACAGGTTACTTCAAATGTCTTCGGTACGTGTGTTATTACATCATATCATATGCCTTCTTCTGACCATCTTGGACTGTATTTATTGTCTTGGACAATAGCATGTTTACCAAATGGCGTCCTAGCTTCGTCTCTTCGTTGTATATCAACTGACTGTTATACTTCTCTCTTGCGTCACCCCTGATGATGTGATTATTACACGAAAGTGCACTTGGGAACTTATCGTGTTTCATCAAGCGCTCAATTGTGATCCTTTCCAACATACTCGTGTACGTAATGTAATTGCCATCTGTGTGTTACTGAGAGATACAGACTTTCACCACACGTGTAGCCACGCGTGTGTCCGCTAAACCAGCGAAAAGGATTGGTAAGAAAAAAAGAAAAGAAGGGGGAAATTACCCAAAGCCAGAAGGTGGGCATAGGGTAAATCTTCGACGCCATAATGTTTCCCCTAAACGTCTTCCATGCTGGTCAATTTCCCTGCTAACTGTTGCCTTTCCCGCTGGATTCCATTTCCTAATTTCATGGGTCGTGCAACACCCTCTTTAATAACTGGGATGAACGGCGGGTTAAGTCAACTCAAAACATTAAAAGAAAATTGGGGGTAAAATCCTGTGAATTCTGGAGTGAAATACGATACGAGGAGGCATCATTTCGAGCCTGTTAGAAGGTAATTTCTATAATTTCTAAAGAAAGGGAAACCTTCCCCACATATTCTATCTCAAACGTCTTGTTAAATCGACCTTAAAAAAAACCACCTTAAAAAGGTGTTGGGGTGTGAAGGGGAACACATGTCCGGGACAGGTAGCGCTAATTGCACAGTTTCCTTAAAATCCCTCGCGCTAAAAAACACATGAGATATGGTGCTGCGGTTACGTTATCAAGTTAATTAACAAGTCATATCATCACTTTCACGTGGTAATTACATCTGTGTTCGAGCAGCCTGACCCACGCTGCTACACTGGCATTACATACACAAGACTCTTCATCACAAGGTCACTTCGACAATGGGCTAACTCTGATGTTTGCTTCGTCTCTTCCGCAACCAAATTTGGGACTTCACGCCAGTCCCTTTAATGATTCTACTAAACTCACTTGCAGAAAAAGGTTAACTTTCGACCTTGATAAAGGAACCAATCGATAACGAAGTTTCGTATCATAATTAATCATTATTAGTGACTCTTATCCAATCACTTATCATGACTATCATTTCTATCCTACTTGATGGCCACTCGAGAAAAATATTTGCGTTGAGTCTTAAGTCGAAAAAAAGAGAAATACGTAAAAAGGCCCCAAAAGTGGAGCTAAAATGGTCTATACAGCGAAGACCAAGAGTGGAGGTGAAATGGTCTATACAGCGAAGACCAAGAGTGGAGGTGAAATGGTCTATACAGCGAAGACCAAGAGTGGAGGTGAAATGGTCTATACAGCGAAGACCAAGAGTGGAGGTGAAATGGTCTATACAGCGAAGACCAAGTGTCATTCTTTAAATACCGAGTTGGGCGGAGGCACTGTCATTGCGTCATTTATCACCATCATCGCATTACCTCGTTAAGGTTAACTTTGGGATATAAGTTAATTACGTCTTTCTTTCCACACCCCTTCACCCTACCCTGCTTTCTGACATAGTTCGTAACTCTTACGAAATTGATCCGACTGACCTGGCAAGCGTGTGTAAGGCATTTATGACCCTCCAACTCTCTTATTTACCTCCTTACCTAACACCTTACCAACCTCTCTCTCCATCCTGGTCAGTGGTTGTCTACCAGGCCACCACCACACGTGCCACCATTACCACCAACATTTGCATGTGTAATGAGTTGTAACACAACGTAATCCAGGAGCAATTACATTTGAGTGCTAATGTAACAAACATGGAGCCGATGGTCAACGTTCAAACACCATTTACCATCAGACGAACCACGCAAATCATCCCTATAATCAAATACGCGCTCACGGACGGGAACTAATGCGAATATAATCCAGAGAGAAATATGATAAAAAAAAAAAAAAGGTTATTTTCATAGGGAAAAAAAAAAATAGAATGATCAACACCGACTCTGATCAAACAATTGGATACACACACAATCAATCAATAAACAAGGAACATTACTTACCTCTGCCACCGAAGACAGACTTTCAGATCGTCATTTTGAAAAACTTCCTTGTCGCTGTTCCACACTTGCAATATATACATATATTCCCGTTGCTCCGGGAACAGGCTTCTTCACTCGTTAACATCCTCCTGTAATCAAAAGAGAACAGCCATCAACACAGGATATGAACACGTAATTAAGCAACAGTTAGAAATGCTAACAAGCGAACAACGACGCCAATATGTGTGGAGCTAGGGGTATCCAATCATAGCTTAACGAGCATGACAACTTGTATCAATAATGAGATTCAGTAATGGTATGAACAATGTTTAGTCTGGAGTGTGTGTATATGTCAACACACTCCAGTAAACAAGGTCAGGTCAAGACTGACACTGCAAGAAAATAAATCA
>NC_092274.1:7768267-7778267 GCF_036320965.1 Panulirus ornatus
ATCAATGCTATACACCTGAAGATAAGAATGATAAGGGGATGAATAATATTATCATTGCTATACACCTGGAGATAAGAATGATAAGGGAATGAACAATATTGATGAGATTTCTTGCACCTTTGCCTTCATATATAAGTTAATGGAACGTGCACATTCATATTTCTCCAACGGGTGACATTAGAATGTTTTCTAATGGGGCGCCTGGAGATTCCAGGCAGCGCCCCAATCAGTATCAGGGAAACGCATGACTCTTTGATTAAGAGAACCCAGGAGGGGATCGCTCTCCTCCTCGTCCCACGAAGGAGGGTGTAACCTCGCCAAAGATGGTTTCTGACTCATGGTGTAGCCTGTGTGACAGCAGGTTACCCCAACACACTTTCCAAATCTATCTCAACCCCCCCTTAAACCACCATTTTCAGGCCCCGATAGATATAAGTATCTTGAGCGAAGCCTGTAGATAGAAAACGAATTCTCTGTGTGAAACCCTTGCTCCAGTCTGTAGAAAGAAAACGAACTGTGTGAACAACCCCTGCTCCAGTCTGTAGATAGAAAACGAACTGTGTGTGAATCCCTGCTCCAGTTTGTAGACAGAAAACGATCTGTGTGTGAAACCCCTGCTCCAGTCTGTAGATAGAAAACGAACTGTGTGTGTGAAACCCTGCTCCAGTCTGTAGATAGAAAACGAACTGTGTGAACAGCCCCTGCTCCAGTCTGTAGATAGAAAACGAACTGTGTGAACAACCCCTGCTCCAGTCTGTAGATAGAAAACGAACTGTGTGAACAACCCCTGCTCCAGTCTGTAGATGGAAAACGAACTGTGTGTGTGAAACCCCTGCTCCAGTCTGTAGATAGAAAACGAACTATGTGTGAAACCCTGCTCCAGTTTGTAGACAGAAAACGAACTATGTCTGAACAACCCCTGCTCCAGTCTGTAGACAGAAAACGAACTGTGTGTGAAACCACTGCTCCAATCTATAGATAGAAAATGAACTCTGTGAACCCCTGCTCACTGTCTCATATTGCTGAACCTAACCTTCGCGTGTGAAGCAGATGTACGGCTCACTACGTTTGGCATTTCTAATTCCCTGCTTCACACGCCTGCGAGTTCGAAGCTCCGCTGGTTCACGGAAGAGCTTCCTCCAATTGCTTGAGTCGTCCTTTTTTTTTTGGGTGGGGAGAGGTGGGTTCGGTCGATGGGGTTGGTGGTGGGTGTTCGGTCGGACTCTGGGGTTCACTGCTTTGCTCAAAGTGGTTCGTGGGTTCGTTTGCTAAAGGGTTGCCAAAAACACTGCCTTGAATACTGGCCGGAGGGCTTAAAAAGTCCAACCATTTTCTCTTCGTTGGTTGTTCTTGATGCGTTCTTCAGTGGTTGTTCTTGATGCGTTCTTCAGTGGTTGTTCTTGATGCGTTCTTCAGTGGCTGTTCTTGATGCGTTCTTCAGTGGTTGTTCTTGATGCGTTCTTCAGTGGTTGTTCTTGATGCGTTCTTCAGTGGTTGTTCTTGATGCGTTCTTCAGTGGCTGTTCTTGATGCGTTCTTCAGTGGCTGTTCTTGATGCGTTCTTCAGTGGCTGTTCTTGATGCGTTCTTCAGTGGTTGTTCTTGATGCGTTCTTCAGTGGCTGTTCTTGATGCGTTCTTCAGTGGTTGTTCTTGATGCGTTCTTCAGTGGTTGTTCTTGATGCGTTCTTCCGTGGCTGTTCTTGATGCGTTCTTCAGTGGTTGTTCTTGATGCGTTCTTCAGTGGCTGTTCTTGATGCGTTCTTCAGTGGTTGTTCTTGATGCGTTCTTCAGTGGCTGTTCTTGATGCGTTCTTCAGTGGTTGTTCTTGATGCGTTCTTCAGTGGTTGTTCTTGATGCGTTCTTCAGTGGTTGTTCTTGATGCGTTCTTCAGTGGTTGTTCTTGATGCGTTCTTCAGTGGTTGTTCTTGATGCGTTCTTCAGTGGCTGTTCTTGATGCGTTCTTCAGTGGTTGTTCTTGATGCGTTCTTCAGTGGTTGTTCTTGATGCGTTCTTCCGTGGCTGTTCTTGATGCGTTCTTCAGTGGTTGTTCTTGATGCGTTCTTCAGTGGCTGTTCTTGATGCGTTCTTCAGTGGTTGTTCTTGATGCGTTCTTCAGTGGCTGTTCTTGATGCGTTCTTCAGTGGTTGTTCTTGATGCGTTCTTCAGTGGTTGTTCTTGATGCGTTCTTCAGTGGTTGTTCTTGATGCGTTCTTCAGTGGTTGTTCTTGATGCGTTCTTCAGTGGCTGTTCTTGATGCGTTCTTCAGTGGCTGTTCTTGATGCGTTCTTCAGTGGTTGTTCTTGATGCGTTCTTCAGTGGCTGTTCTTGATGCGTTCTTCAGTGGTTGTTCTTGATGCGTTCTTCAGTGGTTGTTCTTGATGCGTTCTTCAGTGGTTGTTCTTGATGCGTTCTTCAGTGGCTGTTCTTGATGCGTTCTTCAGTGGTTGTTCTTGATGCGTTCTTCAGTGGTTGTTCTTGATGCGTTCTTCAGTGGCTGTTCTTGATGCGTTCTTCAGTGGTTGTTCTTGATGCGTTCTTCAGTGGTTGTTCTTGATGCGTTCTTCAGTGGTTGTTCTTGATGCGTTCTTCAGTGGCTGTTCTTGATGCGTTCTTCAGTGGCTGTTCTTGATGCGTTCTTCAGTGGTTGTTCTTGATGCGTTCTTCAGTGGTTGTTCTTGATGCGTTCTTCAGTGGCTGTTCTTGATGCGTTCTTCAGTGGTTGTTCTTGATGCGTTCTTCAGTGGTTGTTCTTGATGCGTTCTTCAGTGGTTGTTCTTGATGCGTTCTTCAGTGGTTGTTCTTGATGTGTTCTTCAGTGGTTGTTCTTGATGCGTTCTTCAGTGGCTGTTCTTGATGCGTTCTTCAGTGGTTGTTCTTGATGCGTTCTTCAGTGGCTGTTCTTGATGCGTTCTTCAGTGGCTGTTCTTGATGCGTTCTTCAGTGGTTGTTCTTGATGCGTTCTTCAGTGGCTGTTCTTGATGCGTTCTTCAGTGGTTGTTCTTGATGCGTTCTTCAGTGGCTGTTCTTGATGCGTTCTTCAGTGGTTGTTCTTGATGCGTTCTTCAGTGGCTGTTCTTGATGCGTTCTTCAGTGGCTGTTCTTGAAGCGTTCTTCAGTGGTTGTTCTTGATGCGTTCTTCAGTGGTTGTTCTTGATGCGTTCTTCAGTGGCTGTTCTTGATGCGTTCTTCAGTGGCTGTTCTTGATGCGTTCTTCAGTGGTTGTTCTTGATGCGTTCTTCAGTGGCTGTTCTTGATGCGTTCTTCAGTGGTTGTTCTTGATGCGTTCTTCAGTGGCTGTTCTTGATGCGTTCTTCAGTGGTTGTTCTTGATGTGTTCTTCAGTGGTTGTTCTTGATGCGTTCTTCAGTGGCTGTTCTTGATGCGTTCTTCAGTGGTTGTTCTTGATACGTTCTTCAGTGGTTGTTCTTGATGCGTTCTTCAGTGGTTGTTCTTGATGCGTTCTTCAGTGGTTGTTCTTGATGTGTTCTTCGTGTTCTTTGTCTCAATCATCGGCAGTTATTTTGGCCCTGAGTGTTTTTATTGCCTCCGTAAAAAAACCTCGTATTGTATATTTTATTGATTGGCCACAAGAGGCCATTTGATGTTCACTCCAAGGCGCTACCGTGGCTATGAGGGCAACGACACACTGATAAAAGATATGTTATCTGAAGTACATATGGCGCGGTGAGCCACCACTTCAGTGGCTGTTAAGTTTCACTCCCATGGACTGGATAGCTGTTCTCAAGTTTGTGCCTCAGTAGATGTCTTTTCACTCCACAGTCATATATGAAGTCTCTCTCTCTCTCTCTCTCTCTCTCTCTCTCTCTCTCTCTCTCTCTCTCTCTCTCACATGACGACCAACAACGGGTAACTCACATGACTTGTTCCTCGTGTACTCTCGTGTGGTGAGCACTACGCGCGCCGCCCCCCCCCAGCCCTTCCCTTCTGGCAGTGGCAGGATGTAAGCACATATGCAAATGACTACTCCAGTTTCATAATGATTCGTGCGTTCCATATCCTCAATATTTCTAATACTTCCTGAAATGTTTCGTTCATTGCATAAGTACATAAGAAGACTTGCAATGTCAATTTTCTATTCTTGTTGTGCAACGTCGCATAATAATACAACTATATAATTGATCCTATCATTACGGTCATTTACGTTCATCACAATGAAGATCTTTTCCACTTATTTGTGAGTGTTGTTCTTTCTGTTATTCGTTCTACGACACTTCCATCAACTTACGCACGTTTACACATTATGCTCAAACATTCCCGTGTTTTCACAGTACACCTTGTGGTCGACTGGTAGTGCCGTGGCTATCACTAAAGTTATCATTATCAGTTAATAAACATCCATTACCTCAATTATCTACTGTATCATAATGGTCGTTGGCAATACCATTACTGCTAAGGGAACACATAGGAGCTCAAATGTACACCAGGTGTTACGTAGGAGAACTCTGTTAACTGCTGAATGACCTCTCAGTAACTACCAGGAAGTTGAACCATGGCTGACACTGCCTTGCAGCAGCCAATGGGGGGATCACATCTTCCGATCAGTGAGTGTATGTCCGGCGCCCCTTCCTTTCTTCGGCCTAGTGAGGCCTTTTTGCCTTGATTTTCTATCTACGTCATGCATTATCGTGTCCAATGGCGTGTGTGTGTGTGTGTGTGTGTGTGTGTATAACTGACGCGGTTCATCTGACCGCGGGGGGGAGCGACCCCTCACCCTGCTAAGGTAATTAGGCCACAAACGAATCATAACATGTGACCTTTCGCCCGCCACTTCCCTCCCTCCTGAAGCTACACCTCCCGTTCCTCCAAGATTCTTTTTGAGCTCCAGCATCACCTCCCAGGTTGAGGGTTCGAGTGTGCCGTGTCCACACGACCTGGCACAGCACCGCTAGAGCATCAGCACCGCCGTAGTTATTACCACAAATGGAATGTGACTCAAAGCCACATGTATTGAGGACGTCGGGGAAAAAGCATCCTTTCCCCATACGTGTATTGATCACTGGAATAACTTTACCGTCAGACGTGGTGAATGTTAAGACTATACATACACCTTCAAAAGGCGTTTACACCAGCAGTTCATAAATTCAGGTATATTCTTGAGGAAAAAACGCTAGGAATAAACTGTATAAACGACAGCGTTAACGGGGACGCTAGAAGGCCAATGTGTAGCAGCGGAGAGTCGGTGATAGTTTAAAAAAAACCGGATGAACGGAATTACATTTTCTTCGTCAAGTTAAACTCCTTTTTCTTTACCAGACAACCTAGAAGTGGGCCAACCAGGCCTCCTGCAGTGTGTAAACTCATGTAAACAGATGTAAACCTTCTCAGTACCTGGCCTCAGGTACTGTATGAGTAACAGCGCCATCACTCACACTCTTCTGCTATCAATGAGATTAATGAGACAAATAAGAATTCTATGTATCACAAACACACGACATCTCAAACACACACACACACACACACACAAGAGCGACTGTAATACCCCTTTTCAGCACACACACACACACACACACACACCCACGAGACGTGAAACTCTGGAATGTTAAAAAGACTGGTGGAGACAAGTGGCCAAAATCAAGCAAGAATCTTGAGATATAATGAGATGAATTATTACTCAACATGACCATGCAGTTCGGCCGTTTTCTATACAGCGCTGACGACACTTCAAGAGGATTTTCCACTTCACACACACACACACACACACACACACACACACACACACACTTACGAGAGGCCTTGGTGTTCCCGCAACTGAGCAATTTGAAAAGGCCTCCTCCCCCTCTCCACTTCCATATACCCACCGGGCACCAAGAGGTACTTAGACGATTTGCGAAAGAGACTTTCCGTTTACACTTTGCACTGAAAAGATGTTTACACTCTACGAGTTTCAAGGGGTGACTATATACGCTCTCGACGTAGGGTGTTTTATAGCAATGAAGAAAACTGTATAGAGTTAATATAGACATTCACACGTACGTAAGGATCATATGACTGTTACCGTCCACCTAAAACTGCGCTAACTATTAATGTCTTGGGTCTAATTCAACGTCCATCGCATTATTTGTCCATGCGTTCGTTTAAAGAAAAAAAAAATAAATAGGTATTGTGCAGAAAAGTCAGCGTATACGCATTTCTCGTAGCATTCTGCTCGTATCAGTGATCAGCACGCATATTTTCTTCCACCATCGCGTTAAGATCAATCACTGTACATATATATTTCAAGACTGACTTTCAATAATGATACCACGGCATTATAGCATTTCTACACTCCAGGGTTGTTGTTTTTTTTTGAGTGGAATCTAAACCACAGGTCAGGTCTGGTTAACAACACTACCACTTCCTCAACTCTCGTGCTTATCTATCGGTTATCTATCGTGTCCTTTCAGGGGACACGGAAAAAACTTGCGCTAAACTCCTTTGTGAAGTCGTAGTTGGATTATGTTAACCCCAATATCTTTCTCGTACGTAACTTATCATTTACGATCCATCAAGCGTTTACTGAACACTTGATTCTAATAAGGGGTTCTGAGCATAAGCTAACTAATTCGGGAATAAATTTGTTTATCAGTGGTCATCATATTAGCTGTTCGTATTTGTTATTAAATGTTTTATCTAGCAGCAGACGACTCCCTCACTTATTACGAGGTTCTAACTCAGATAAGCAGTAAAGGGATGTTTAAACCAACAGAAGTCATTCCTGGACTATAAGTGGCCGGGATAAATGGCCTTTAAATGGGCCACAAGATTAAGAGAACAGTAGACAAGTTGCACATACTAGCTGTCAAATATGCCACAAACCCATGACCTCAAACAGGAGGGAAGGCAGGATTGAACAGACCTCGGAGAGGGAAGAAAGCATCGCTCTGACCCAACACTGTATGAGCCTCACCTTCAATAATGGGTCTTGCCACACAGCACAGACCCCCAGATGGTGACCACCAGCCACACGTATATATATTCTCTCTCATCATCATCCCTCCTCCTCCTCCTCTAACTTGTCACTCTCTTCCTGCAACAAGGCAATACCAAGAGGAGCCTTGCGCTGGGGTGCAACATGGCTCGTTCTTCCCTTGCTTCAAGCACGGCCGACGAGCCATGTTGGCCCGATAACCAAGGGTTGTAATCAGTGTTCTCCACTATCAATTACAGTACTGCGTGTAGATTGGACGGGTTCAAAGCCACGAGAGAGAAGGAGAAAAAAAAAAACCACTTAAAAAGGAAACTCCTCTTTTTTGTCTTTGCCTTCAAACACATGTTATCATCCACCCTTCGTCCAAGATGCACTAAGGGCCACAGACACAACGAATTCCACATTGCCAAAAGATCATAATGCTACAGATGCTTATCATACGCGATATCTTATCTGTTATCAAGTACTGATATGGCGGTCCCAGACCGACCACAGTGTCATGGGACGTCCCGAACTTAAGATTAGATTTAAGGTGGTAGAGAAAGAGAAAAGGTCATATACCACAACTCTCTTAAGCCTTTCTCACACTCCAAAAAAACAAGAAGGAAAAGAAATATTACATTCATCTTTTTTTCCTCATTTTCATTCATGATTTCCCTGGAGTGCATGAAACACGACAGTCGTCAGATGAGACATATATATACATATATATATATATATATATATATATATATATATTTTTTTTTTTTTTTTTTTTTTTTTTTATACTTTGTCGCTGTCTCCCGCGTTTGCGAGGTAGCGCAAGGAAACAGACGAAAGAAATGGCCCAACCCCCCCCCCCCCATACACATGTACATACACACGTCCACACACGCAAATATACATACCTACACAGCTTTCCATGGTTTACCCCAGACGCTTCACATGCCTTGCTTCAATCCACTGACAGCACGTCAACCCCTGTATACCACATGACTCCAATTCACTCTATTTCTTGCCCTCCTTTCACCCTCCTGCATGTTCAGGCCCCGATCACACAAAATCTTTTTCACTCCATCTTTCCACCTCCAATTTGGTCTCCCTCTTCTCCTCGTTCCCTCCACCTCCGACACATATATCCTCTTGGTCAATCTCTCCTCACTCATTCTCTCCATGTGCCCAAACCATTTCAAAACACCCTCTTCTGCTCTCTCAACCACGCTCTTTTTATTTCCACACATCTCTCTTACCCTTACGTTACTTACTCGATCAAACCACCTCACACCACACATTGTCCTCAAACATCTCATTTCCAGCACATCCATCCTCCTGCGCACATCTCTATCCATAGTCCACACCTCGCAACCATACAGCATTGTTGGAACCACTATTCCCTCAAACATACCCATTTTTGCTTTCCGAGATAATGTTCTCGACTTCCACACATTTTTCAAGGCTCCCAAAATTTTCGCCCCCTCCCCCACCCTATGATCCACTTCCGCTTCCATGGTTCCATCCGCTGACAGATCCACTCCCAGATATCTAAAACACTTCACTTCCTCCAGTTTTTCTCCATTCAAACTCACCTCCCAATTGACTTGACCCTCACCCCTACTGTACCTAATAACCTTGCTCTTATTCACATTTACTCTCAACTTTCTTCTTCCACACACTTTACCAAACTCAGTCACCAGCTTCTGCAGTTTCTCACATGAATCAGCCACCAGCGCTGTATCATCAGCGAACAACAATTGACTCACTTCCCAAGCTCTCTCATCCCCAACAGACTTCATACTTGCCCCTCTTTCCAGGACTCTTGCATTTACCTCCCTTACAACCCCATCCATAAACAAATTAAACAACCATGGAGACATCACACACCCCTGCCGCAAACCTACATTCACTGAGAACCAATCACTTTCCTCTCTTCCTACACGTACACATGCCTTACATCCTCGATAAAAACTTTTCACTGCTTCTAACAACTTGCCTCCCACACCATATATTCTTAATACCTTCCACAGAGCATCAGAGTGGCAGATATAGGGTGTTTTGGTCGAGGTGGTGTGCAAAGTGAGAGGGTTAGGGAAAATGATTTGGTAAACAGAGAAGAGGTAGTAAAAGCTTTGCGGAAGATGAAAGCCGGCAAGGCAGCAGGTTTGGATGGTATTGCAGTGGAATTTATTAAGAAAGGGGGTGACTGTATTGTTGACTGGTTGGTAAGGTTATTTAATGTATGTATGACTCATGGTGAGGTGCCTGAGGATTGGCGGAATGCGTGCATAGTGCCATTGTACAAAGGCAAAGGGGATAAGAGTGAGTGCTCAAATTACAGAGGTATAAGTTTGTTGAGTATTCCTGGTAAATTATATGGGAGGGTATTGATTGAGAGGGTGAAGGCATGTACAGAGCATCAGATTGGGGAAGAGCAGTGCGGTTTCAGAAGTGGTAGAGGATGTGTGGATCAGGTGTTTGCTTTGAAGAATGTATGTGAGAAATACTTAGAAAAGCAAATGGATTTGTATGTAGCATTTATGGATCTGGAGAAGGCATATGATATAGTTGATATATATATATATATATATATATATATATATATATATATATATATATATACATATATATATATATAAATCACCTACTTTAGTCTAGCTGGGTGAAAATGATGGAAGAACCATTGCCTTAGCTCAGCCTAGCTCTTACTGAGAGAGAGAATGCAAGAATAATATCTTATTCAACCCTCTCCTTTTCTTCCCCCTGTAGAGTTATGATACTAAATAAAAATCCCTTACATCATAAGATACCAAATTAAACACTCAAATGATCCCATCTCTCTACCTATCATCTATCTATTTACGTCTCTCGCAGTATGGTAGTGGCCACAACCAAATGGGTCTCCATTTATTCCATGTCCTTACAAGCCTCCCTTGCAGACACAATTTTACTCATTCTTCCACCTCATCTCACTCTCTCTTCATCCACTTTTCCTCCACTTTATCTCTCCATATCACAGGTGGATTTTCCTATCGCACCAACGCCTTTAATCCTACTATCAAACATCCTCCTTGTTAAACTCCCCAAATGGGCATCCAAG
>NC_092274.1:7780767-7815767 GCF_036320965.1 Panulirus ornatus
TCCTGGGGCGGCACTTTACCTCACATCGACGTGCGGAGGGGGAAATAAAGACGCAGCTTACGAGCGGGATCGATTCCATTCTGCGTGAGGAGAGCAATCTGTGGTGGCCTGGCAGCGCTGCTAATCCTATGCTCGATGTCTCACCACCGGAAAAATGGACCCGAATCTATCTTTTCTTGGCGCCTGCTGCTGCCACAACCCTGCTGGGACCTTATGATTGCTCATGACATCACAAGGGCTCGAGGCCATGGTGTGGCTTATCTGGAGATAGAAGGATAGGGGATGAGCAATATTGATTATCAAGGCTACAAACCTGAAGATAAGAATGATAAGGAAGGAGTAATATGTTATCATTGGCTACACCACCTGAAGATAGAAGATAAGGATATGAATATTATTATCAATGCTACCAACTGTGATAAGATTGATAGGGGATGAGCAATACTGGATATCATTTATATACACCTGGAAGATAAGAATGATAAGGGGATGAGTATATTTATCATTGCTATACACTGGAGATAAGAATGATAAGGGGATGTATGATATTATCAATGCTTATACCACTGAAGATAAGTAATGATAAGGGGATGAATAATATTATCATTGCTATACACTCTGGAGATAAGAATGATAAGGGATTATGAAAATATTGATGAGATTTCTTGCACCTTTGCTTCATATTAAGTTAATTGGAACGTGCATACTTTCATATTTCTCCTAACGGGTGGACATTAGAATTGTTTTCTAATGGGGCGCCTGGAGATTCCAGGCAGCGCCCCATTCAGTATCAGGGAATCGAATGGACTCTTGATTAAGAGAACCCAGGAGGGGATCGCTCTCCTCCTGCGTCCCACGAAGGAGGGGTGTACGCTCGCCAAAGATGGTTTCTGACTCATGGTGTAGCCTGTGTGACAGAGGTTACCCCAACACACTTCCCAAATCTATCTCAACCCACCCTTAAACACCATTTTCTGGCCCGATAGATATAAGTCACTTGAGGCGAAGCCTGTAGTAGAATACGAATTCTCTGTGTGGGAAAACCTCCTTGCTCCAGTCTGTAGAAAGAAAACGAACTGTGTGGAACAACCCCTGCTCCTAGTTCTGTTGTAGATAGAATCGAAACTGTGTGTGGAATCCTGCTCCAGTTTGTAGACAGAAAACGATCTGTGTGTGAAACCCCTGCTCAGTCTGTAGATAGGAAAACGAATCTGTGTGTGTTGAAACCCTGCTCCAGTCTGTAGATAGAAAACGTAACTGTGTGAACAGCCCTGCTCCCTGTCTGTAGATAGAAAACGAACTGTGTGAACAACCCCTGACTCCAGTCTGTAGATAGAAAACGAACTGTGTGAACAACCCCTGCTCCAGTCTGTAGATGGAAAATCGAACTGTGGGTGTGAAACCCATGCGCCAGTCTGTAGATAGAAAACGTACTATGTGTGATGAAACTGCTCCAGTTTGTAGACAGAAAACGAACTATGTCTGAACAACCCCTGCTCCAAGTCTGTAGACAGAAAACGAACTGTGTGTGAAACACTGCTCATTCTATAGATAGATAATGAAACTCGTGAACCCTGCTCACTGTCTTCATATTGCTCGAACCTAACCTTCGCGTGTGAAGCAGATGTACGGCTCAACTACGTTGGCATTTCTAATTCCCTGCTTACACGCCTGCGAGTTCGAAGCTCCGCTTGGTTCACGAAGAGCTTCCTCCAATTGCTTGAGTCGTCCTTTTTTTTTGGGTTGGGAGAGGTGGGTTCGGTCGATGGGGTTGGTGGGGGGGGGGGGGGGGGGGGGGGGTTCGGTCGGACTGGGGTTCAATGCTTTGCTCAAAGTGGTTGTGGGTTCGTTTGCTTAAAGGGTTGCCAAAAAAACATGATTGAATACTCTGGCCCGGAGGGCTTTAAAAGTCCAACCATTTTCTTCTTCGTTGGTTGTTCTTGATGCGTTATTCAGGTGGTTGTTCTTGATGCGTTCTGCAGGGTTGTTTCTTGATTGCGTTCTTCAGTGGCTATTGGTTCATTGATGCGTTCTTCAGTGGTTTTTCTTGATGCGTTCTTCAGTGGTTGTTTTGATGCGTTCTTCAGTGGTTGTTCTGATGCGATTCTTAGTGGCTGTTCTTGATGCGTTCTTCAGTGGCTGTTCTTGATGCGTTCTTCCTTCAGTGGCTGTTCTTGATGCGTTCTTCAGTGGTTGTCTTGGATGCGTTTTCAGTGGCTGTTCTTGATGCGTTTCTAGTGGTTGTCTTGAATGCGTTCTTCAGGGTTGTTCTTGATGCGTTCTTCCGTGGCTGGTTCTTGATGCGTTCTTCAGTGGTTGTTCTTGATGCGTTCTTCAGTGGCTGTTCTTGTTGCGTTCTTCAGTGGTTGTTCTTGATGCGTTTTTTCAGTGGTTGTTTTTTGATGGGGTTTTTTCATGGGTTGGGTTTTTTTCTTTGGGTTTGAAAGCGTTATTCAGTGGTTGGTCTTGATTTCCGTTCTTCAGTGGTTTTTCTTGGGTGCGTTCTTCAGTGGTTTTTTCTTTTATGCGTTTTTTTTCTGTTGGGTGGGTTTTTCTTGAATGCGTTCTTCCGTGGTTTTGTTCTTGATGCGTTTTTTCCGTGGGGTTCTTGATGCGTTCTTTTAGTGGTTTGTTTTAAAAATTTTTTATCTGTTCTTGTGCCCTTCTTCAGTGGGTTTTTCTTGATGCGTTCTTCAATGGGTGTTCTTTGATGCGTTTTTCGTTTGGGTTGTTCTTGGGGTTTGCGTTTTTTTTCAGTTTGGTTTTTTCTTTGATGCGTTCTTCAGGGGTTGTTTTGATGGTTTTTTAAAGTGGTTGTTCTTGAGGGGTTCTTCAGGGGCGTTCTTGAAAGCGTTCTTCAGTGGCTTTTTTTTGATTTTCGTTTTCTTGTGGTTTGTTCTTGATGCGTTTTTCAGTGGCCCGTTCTTGGGTTTCGTTTTTTCAGTGGTTGTTCTTGATTTCGTTCTTCAAATGGGTTTTTCTTGATGGGTTTTCAGTTGGGTTCTTGATGCGTTCTTCAGTGGCCGTTCTTGATGCGTTTTCAGGGGGTTTTCTTGAAAGCGTTTTTTTCAGTTTGGGTTGTTCTTGATGCGTTTTCAGTGGCTGTTCTTGATGCGTTCTTGTGGTTGTTCTTGATTTCGTTCTTTAGTGGTTTTTTCCCTTTAAAGCGTTTTTTTTTCAGTGGTTGTTTCTTGATGCGTTCTTTAGTGGTGGTTTTTTGATTCGTTCTTCAGTGGGCCCGTTCTTATGCGTTTTTTTCGTGGTTGTTCTTGATGCGTTCTTCAGTGGTTTTTTCTTGATGGGGTTCCAGTGGTTTTTCTTTAAAGGGGTTTTTTCAAGGGGGGTTGTTCTTGATGGGGTTCTTCAGTGGTTGTTCTTGATTGCGTTCTTCAGTGGTTGTTCTTGTGCGTTTTCCCTTTGGGTTTTTCTTGATGGTTCTTTTAGTGGTTTTTCTTGATGCGTTTTTCGTGGGCTGTTCCCTTTTGGGTTCTTCAGTGGGTTTTTCTTGTTGGGGTTTCTTCAGTGGCTGTTCTTGAAAAGCGTTCTTCTTGGCTGTTCTTGATGGGTTCTTCGTGGTTGTTCTTATGCGTTCTTCCGTGGTGTTCTTGATGCGGGTTTTTCAGTGGTTGTTCTTGATGCGTTTTCGTGGCTGTTCTTGGGTGGTTTTCCGTGGTTGTTCTTGATGCGTTCTTCGTGGCTGTTCTTTATGCGTTTTCGTGGGGGTTCTTTAAGCGTTCTTAGTGGTTGTTTTGATTTAGTTTTTTCAGTGGTTGTTTTTGTTGGCCCTTCTTAGTGGCTGTTCTTTGATGCGTTCTTCTTGGGGGGTTCTTTTATGCGTTCTTCAGTGGTTGTTCTTGAGGGGTTTTTCAGTGGCTTTTTTTGATTGCGTTTTTTTCCCGTGGGGGTTCTTTTATGCGTTCTTCAGGGGGCCCGTTCTTGATGCGTTCTTCGTGGTTGGGCCCTTTATTTTGTTTTTCAGTGGTTGTTCTTGATGCGTTCTCAGTGCTGTTCTTGGGGGGCCCTTTTTTCAGTGGTTGTTCTTGTTTCGTTCTTCAGTGGTTGTTCTTGTTTTCGTTCTTCAGTGGTTGTTTTTGTTTCGTTCTTCAGTGGTTGTTTTGATGTGTTTTTTTTTCGTGTTCTTTGTCTCAATTAAACGGCAGTTATTTTTTTTCCCTGAGTTTTTTTTATTGGTGCTTCAGTAGATGTCTTTTCACTCCACAGTCATATATGAATAGTCTCTCTCTCTCTCTCTCTCTCTCTCTCTATCTCTCTCTCTCTCTCTCTCTCACATGACTGATAGATATAGTGACCAACAAACGGGCTAAACTCTCATGACTTGTTCCTCGGTGTACTTCGTGTTGGTGAGCACTACGCGCGCCGCCCCCCCCCAGCCATTCCCTTCTGGCAGTGGCAGGATGTAAGCACATATGCAAAATGACTACTCCAGTTTTTAATGATTCGTGCGTTCCATATCCTCAATATTTTAATACTTCCTGAAATGTTTCGTTCATTGCATAAGTACATAAGAAAGACTTGCAATGTCAATTTTCTATTCTTGTTGTGCAACGTCGCATATAATAAACTATATAATTGATTCCTTTCATTCGGTCATTTAGTTCATCACAATGAAGATTTTTTCCATTATTTGTGAGTGTGTTCTTTCTGTTATTCGTTCTACGACACTTCCATCAACTTAAGCACGTTTACACATTATGCTTCAAACATTCCAGTGTTTTCACTGTCACCTTGTGGTCGACTGGTAGTGCCGTGGCTATCACTAAAAGTTTTCATTATCAGTTTATAAACATCCATTACCTCAATTATTACTGTATCATACTGGTTCGTTGGCAATACCGATTACTGCTAAGGGTGGATACACATAGGAGCTCAAATGGACACCAGGTGTACGTAGGGAGAACTTGTGAACTGCTGGAAATGACCTCTCAGTAACTACAGGAAGTTGAACCATGCTGGACACTGCTTGCAGCAGCCTAATGGGGGGATACATCTTCCGATCAGTGAGTGTATGTCGGCGCCCCTTCCTTTCTTGGCCTAGTGATGCCTTTTGGCCTTGATTTTCTAATTACGTCATGCATTATCGTGTACATTGGCTTGTGTTTGTGTGTGTGTGTGTGTGTTATAATGACGCGGTTCATCTGGACCCGCTTGCTGGTTATGGGGTTTGGGGGGGGTGCTAGATTAGTTTTAGCGAAGCTAGGCTAAGCTTTTAGCGAAAGTAGGGTGTTGGTCCAAAGCGAGTAGCAGCGAGCTAGAGAGAGAGAGAGAGCGACTCAATGTGAAGTAAGCGAATTAGAGAGCGACCCCTCTATGGATAGTAAGTAGAGCGTGAGAGACAAGAGATTTAGCAGGCTGACAAGTTGATTGATTAAAGTAGAATCGTAGTGAGTGTTAGCGAGAGTATATGGTATGGCGTCTACTTATAAAAGCGAAAGGAGTGAGAGGAGGCGGGATATGATAAGATAATAGGCAATGAGCGAAGGCTAGAGAGGTAAATCTTAGTTACATTTAGAGGTTAAGAATAATTAAGATGAAATGCGGAAAAGAGGGCGACTTTAATATAAGTAGGACATTAAAGCAAAGAAGCGATAATAGAGAAGTATCTAGAATTAGAAGCGAAAGTAGAGGAGAGGTAGGTTTTAAGCGGACGAAAGGAGAGGTTAGTTAGCGGGAGTTAGGTAGGAGCTATAGAGAGAATTTTACGCTGGAATGAGAGTAGCGCTTGTTAAAGGAGACGCGTAGGTAGCGAAGGACAAGGAGTAGTTTAAGAGCATGAGAGACGAATTTGAGAGCGGAGCGTTAGCGTCTTAGTTAGCATAGCGAAGTTTAAAACGCGATAAATTTAAAGAGCGACAATAGCGTAGGGGGGAGAGAAGCAAGCAGATGGCGATAAGCGACGGAAATAGAGTAGGCAGCAAGAGCAGCGAAATGAGCGACTAGGACTAGCGACCAGGAAGCGACGAATAGCGTTAGCGAACTTAGAGTAGCTGAGAGCAGGATTTAAGTTCAAGCATAAGATTTTGGGATAGCGTGGGTTGCTAGCGACCCCTACCCTGCTAAGGTAATTAGGCCACAAACGATCATTAACATGTGACCTGTTCGCCGCCATTCCTATCCCTCCTGAAGCTACACTCCCGTTCTCCAAGCTTCTTTTTGAGCTCATGCATCACCTCCCAGGTTGAGGGGTTCGAGGTGTGCCGTGGTCCAACACGGACCTGCACAGCACCGCTAGAGCATCAGCACCGCCGTAGTTATTACCACATAATGGAATGTGACTCAAAGCCTCATGTATTGTGGACGTCGGGGAAAAAGCATCCTTTCCCCATAGTGTATTGATCACTGGAATAACTTTTACGTCAGACGTGGTGGAATGTTAAGACTATACATACACCATTCAAAGGCGTTTACACCAAGCAGTTCATAAATTCAGGTTATATTCTTGAGGGAAAATCGTTGATAAAACTGAATAAACGACAGCGTTAAACGGGGACGCTAGAGGCCAATGTGATAGCAGCGCGGGAGGCGGGTGATAGTTTAATAAAAACCGGCATGATCGGAATTTAACATTTTCTTCGTCAAGTTAAACTCCTTTTTCTTTACAGACAACTAGGAAGTGGGCCAACCAGGCCTCCTGCAGTGTGTAAAACTCATGTAAACAGATGTAAACCTTCTCAGTACTTGGCCTCAGGTACTGTATGAGTAACAGCGCCATCACTCACACTCTTCTGCTTATCCTTGGAGATTAATGAGACAAATAAGAATTCTATGTATCACAACACACGTATCTCAAACACACCCCACACCAGGACCAGCCAAGCCCACACACCAGGACCAGCCAAGCCCCCACACCAGGACCAGCCAAGCCCACACACCAGGACCAGCCAAGCCCCCACACCAGGACCAGCCAAGCCCCACACCAGGACCAGCCAAGCCCCCACACCAGGACCAGCCAAGCCCCCACACACCAGGACCAGCCAAGCCCACACCGGGAGCAGCCAAGGCCAGACCAGCCTGTGATTGGCCGGTCATAATGCGTGCGGACACCCACCGACCAATCAAATACCCATCAGACGTAAATGATGGTGTCAAGATGGGGCATAACAGCATAATGGGCAGTTGCCGCTGGGAGGGAGGCAGGTGGAATGACAAGGGCCGCTCAAGAAGACAAGGTCTCTCGTGCACTCAGCTCCAACTCATCACTATACCACCTCCTCCTGCTCCTGCTCCTCCTCCCGCCTCTCTCGTTCACTCAGCTCCAACTCATCACTATACCACCACCTCCTTCTCCTCCTCCTCCTCCCGCCTCTCTCGTTCACTCAGCTCCAACTCATCACTATACCACCTCCTCCTGCTCCTCCTCCCGCCTCTCTCGTTCACTCAGCTCCAACTCGTCACTATACCTCCTCCTCCTCCCGCCTCTCTCGTTCACTCAGCTCCAACTCATCACTATACCACCTCCTCCTCCTCCTCCCGCCTCTCTCGTGCACTCAGCTCCAACTCATCACTATACCACCTCCTCCTCCTCCTCCCGCCTCTCTCGGTCACTCAGCTCCAACTCATCACTATACCACCTCCTCCTCCTCCTCCCGCCTCTCTCGGTCACTCAGCTCCAACTCGTCACTATACTACCTCCTCCTCCCGCCTCTCTCGTGCACTCAGCTTCAACTCATCACTATACCACCTCCTCCTCCTCCCGCATCTCTCGTGCACCCAGCTTCAACTCGTCACTATACCACCTCCTCCTCCTCCCGCATCTCTCGTGCACCCAGCTTCAACTCGTCACTATACCACCTCCTCCTCCTCCTCTCCCAAGCGTGTGGGAGGGAGGCCTTGTCCACGCACCATACGCGACATACGCACATCTTTCAAAATATACGCGCTCTTGCTCTGAGCTTCAACGCATGTAGTCATCTCGCGCGTAGTTCATACGAGCGTGAATTTCCTGCATGTCCTCAGATCTCTTCCCTTAATCTCACAGGATTACTTTTACTGGTGTAATTATAATACTTTTACCAGTATAATTACATTATTTTTACTGGTGTAATCATAACACTTTAACCAAAATAATCACATTACTTTTACTGGGGTAATTATAATACTTTTACCAGTATAATTACATTACTTTTACTGGTGCAATTATATTACATTTACTGGTGTAATTATATTACATTTACTGGTATAATAATACTACTTTTACCAGTATAATTACATTACTTTTACTGGTGCAATTATATTACATTTACTGGTGTAATTATATTACATTTACTGGTATAATAATACTACTTTTACCAGTATAATTACATTACTTTTACTGGTGCAATTATATTACATTTACTGGTGTAATTATATTACATTTACTGGTATAATAATACTACTTTTACCAGTATAATTACATTACTTTTACTGGTGCAATTATATTACATTTACTGGTGTAATTATATTACATTTACTGGTATAATAATACTACTTTTACCAGTATGATTATATTGCTTTTACTGGTATAATTATGGCCCAGTTTAGTTAATGCATAAATCCATTTATTTCTACACCTTGGAGGATCATATATGTCTGTACACATACACACACATACACACACACATAAACACAAATACACACACACACACATACACACACACACACACTCACACACACACACACACACACACACACACACACACATACACACACACACACACTCACACACACACACACACACAAGCACACACACGCACGCGCAAACACACACACACACACACACACACACACACACACTCACACACACACACATACATACACACGCACATAAACACAAATACACACACACACACACACACACACACACACACACACACACACACACACACACACATAAACACAAATACACAGGCACACACACACACACACACACACACACACACACATACGTAAGCAGGGTAGCAAACGTCGACAGAAAATGGGGTATTCTCCGGAAAGAACCGAACACAACTTTCTGAAAAAAAAACAAACAAAAAACGGTCGAAACTTTGTGACATCTTCGTGGGTGAGCGTGGGTGAGCGAAGATGATGCCCTTGACAGTAGCCATGACAACTGATGCCTCTCACTCACTACCCGTCCACCACCCGTCGAATAGACAGTACCGTCTGTCTACTGTCCTCTGTAACCTGTCTAACCCCTCCTCCTCCCGTCGAATAGACTGTACCGTCTGTCTACTGTCCTCTGTAACCTGTCTAAACCTTCCTCCTCCCGTCCAACATGAGTACTGTCTGTCTACTGTGTCCTCCTCCCGTCCAACATGAGTACTGTCTGTCTACTGTGTCCTCCTCCCGTCCAACATGAGTACTGTCTGTCTACTGTGTCCTCCTCCCGTATAACATGAGTACTGTCTGTCTACTGTGTCCTCCTCCCGTCAAATAGACTGTAACGTCTGTCTACTGTCCTCTGTAACCTGTCTAAACCTTCCTCCTCCCGTCCAACATGAGTACTGTCTGTCTACTGTGTCCTCCTCCCGTCGAATAGACAGTACCGTCTGTCTACTGTCTTCTCCTCCCGTCCAACATGAGTACTGTCTGTCTACTGTGTCCTCCTTCCGTCGAATAGACTGTACCGTCTGTCTACTGTCCTCTGTAGCCTGTCTAAACCTTCCTCCTCCCGTCGAATAGACAGTACCGTCTGTCTACTGTCTTCTGCAGCTTGTCTAACCCTTCCTCCTTCCGTCCAACATCAGTACCGTCAGTCTACTGTCTTCTGCAGCCTGTCTAACCCTTCCTCCTCCGTCGAATAGATAGTACCGTCTGTCTACTGTCCTCTGTAGCCTGTCTAAACCTTCCTCCTCCCGTCGAATAGACTGTACCGTCTGTCTACTGTCCCCTGCAGCCTGTCTAAACCTTCCTCCTCCCGTCCAACATGAGTACCGTCTGTCACCCGTCTTTAAATCAATTGCTTTCTCGTGCATGCTCACAACGGTCTGTCTTTTCATCAATGTGACGGTTTCCCTAATCGTACGTGTATTTCTATTAAGATTATCATACTTAATCACTGTTTCCCGCGTCGGCGAGGTAGCGCCAGGAAACAGACAATGAATAGCCCATCCACTCCTATACACTTGTTTACCAAATGGCGTCCTAGCTACGTCTCTTCGTTGTATATCAACTGACCGTTATATTTCTCTCCTGTGTCTCCCCTGATGATGTGATTATGACACGAAAGTGCACTTGGGAACTTATGATTATGATGTGATTATTACACGAAAGTGCACTTGGGAACTTATCATGATGTGATTATTGCACGAAAGTGCACTTGGGAACTTATTATGATGTGATTATCACACGAAAGTGCACTTGGGAATTCATTACAAATATACATATTTCTACCGATCATATGTGACGGTTTACCGATCTATGTGTAGCAACATCTATGACCCTTTACATATACATGAACACTCATCTATTTGTATGGTACTATTTACCAAATTTATATGTACACAAATCTTTACGACTTCAATATGCGACCGTACTGTTTCATCTCTATGTATATAAATTGCTTACTAATTCCTCATCAAAATCTGTGACTAGCTAATTGTTTATATGAATACCTTGATGACTCCGCTTCTAACTGACTGTCTCATCCAACGAAACGGACAGTCCAGACCCGTCCAATCCACCTGTCAATGGGAAGGGGAAGGGAGGGTTAGGGTAGTGACATCTGCTTGGTTAGGCCAGCACTTCAGTGGATGTCGCGTTCCACTCCTCTGACCCAGGTAGATGTATTGTCTCTCTCTCTCTCTCTCTCTCTCTCTCTCTCTCTCTCTCTCTCTCTCTCTCTCTCTCTCTCTCTCTCTCTGACTCACTTAACACAGGCGGAGACGACACCTGGTGTATTGTCCACAAGCGTACACTCTCTCTCCTTAACTCACCCAGCTCATTCTTTGTCACTCTAGATTTCCCTGTGGTGAACACGACGCGCTAGATAGCCCTGCCCTTTGGGCAAAATGATAGAAGTAATAGACAGAAGTAGTAATGTAGCAAACACTGTACCGGGCTTGTCCTCTGCCAGTGGCTAAGTGGCACTCCAGTTCGCCACTTACGGACACACTGTGTGTTGCCTCACCCACCTCATCTGAGGGAGTTCCAATTACACCTAAAGCGTCAGAGATACAGATGAGATAGACAGACAGATAGACAGATAACAAGCGGTGTACGAGAGAAGTTACTAAGCCATTTTCCAACACCGCCTGGCCTCCCTGTACATCATAATCCCAGACATCGCTGGGATACGCTGGGAGCGAGGTCGCTGGGATAATGAGGAGGGACCCGGCGTTGTAAACTGACCGTAATAACTGTTTCGCCCAGTCATAACTGACGGTTGGGGCAGGGGGGGGAGGGGGCACGCACACACACACACACACACACACACACACACACACACACACACACACACACACACCAAAGATGGGGATGAATGAGGAGAGATGTGAGCTACAGAAGGGAAAGGTTTGGGGGCTTTTAATATTCCCCTTGATTTCGACCTTTCCGTTCTTCGGAAGAAGAAGAAGAAGAAGAAGAAGAAGAAGAAGAAGAAGAAGAAAAAGAAGCAGGAGGAGGAGGAGGACAGAGCATGAAATCAAGCCAGAAACGTGTTTAAGATACATGGACACACGTACATTTACTGTATCAGGAGCGGTGGATACATGGGACATAATGATACAGCATCAATACAGCATGGTCATGATACAGAACACTACAGCATGGATGGATTAGGAAGGTGTGTGGAAGAGGAAACACACTCAAAAGATGGAGGGACCTTGCGAGTGCACACAAACCCCTCTTCCGTCTACAACACACGAGCCGAGGAGCTATAGATAAAAGCGGAGTTGTTTCTTAAATGCTAAAAGAAAGACAGAACGTCTTTAAGTATGTTAACACACTCTGTCGAGAGTGTTATGAGAGATGGTGCGTGAGAGGACATGGGAAGGAACAGATGACAGGAGACCGTCTGGAGGCAGATGAATTTGAATAACTCGAGACGATACACATCAGACACCACTGAGCAAGCTGGTCATCTTCCAGGTGAGCTCAAACCTGTAGATCTCTCTCTCTCTCTCTCTCTCTCTCTCTCTCTCTCTCTCTCTCTCTCTCTCTCTCTCTCTCTCTCTCTCTCTCCACTCTAATTCTTTTTATCTTCAGAACTTTCATTCTCACTCATGTGCTTTCGCGTTTCCCTCCTCTTCTCGAGCTGTTGCTTGGATCTTCATTAGCTACGAAGGCCAGACTGAGAGAGAGAGAGAGAGAGAGAGAGAGAGAGAGAGAGAGAGAGAGAGAGAGAGAGAGAGAGAGAGAGAGAGAGAGAGATAGTCGAGGTTCTTGGGCTGTGCAGACAGAAGTGGAACTGTAAACAAGTGAATGGACAGGTGTAGAGGGGGGGGATGGTAGTTACTGTGTGTGTGTGTGTGTGTGTGTGTGTGTGTGTGTGTGTGTGTGTGTGTGTGTGGACGTGAGAGAGAGAGGAGGAGGTGGAGTGGTTTATTAGCGCGGATGAGTGAGCAGAGCCCTGGGGGCAGGAGAATGTGTATTGGAAGCCACCTCTTATTTCCGCAAGTCATCTTGTCAAATGGTTAGGAAGGCTTCGAGACGAGAAGATATAAACTACTGTTCACACCTGACGAAACACCTTGAGAAAACAGGCGTTTATTTCAAACAGGCGTTTATTTCAAAGCCATGCGATGAAAAACGATGGGGAATTTAAACGTGTTAGAAAGAATAATAGGAAAAAATCAATGTTAAACATCAATATGACCAGCGTAAGACCCAAACCCCGGAACGCTAGGAAAGACCACAGAATTCCCATTAAAGACCACAGAATTCCCAATAAAGACCACAGAATTCCCAATAAAGACCACAGAATTCCCAATAAAGACCACAGAATTCCCGATAAAGACCACAGAATTCCCAATAAAGACCACAGAATTCCCGATAAAGACCACAGAATTCCCAATAAAGACCACAGAATTCCCAATATAGACCACAGAATTCCCAATAAAGACCACAGAATTCCCGATAAAGACCACAGAATTCCCAATCATATATATTCCCAAACATATAATGATGTGAAGTAGCCGAGTGCCCTCCCACACACACACACACACACACACACACACACACACACACACACACACACACGTCTTTAAAACGAAGGATATTAGAACAAAGCCATGATTGGAAACATGGACGAACCATGCTCAACAAGTACTGTAGGGAAGATGAAAGGTCGTAAAGGTCGGATGAACGATAGATATTCGGTTCAAAAAACCCTTGCCTCAAGTCTTTTTGAGTTGTCGCATGTCTTTATAGACTTCCAAGAACGCCTCCCCCCTCCTCACTCTACCATCACCGCTCCTATACTGTATTACCTGCACTTTAACCACAACAACGTATGCAAATAGCTTTCACAGGTGTTTTCATCCATTCGTGTTCAACACACTTCAATATCTTCTTTCTTTCATATCAACTTTCTTTCGTATCAACTGTCACACTCGTCAGGATAAAGTGCAATTACCTAGTTCACGACCCAACAATAATGATAATAAAATGCACATTTTCCAACATGGTCAATTTTCTACACATTTACCAGCAGTTTTCGCACATTCATCATTTTACAAGATATCTGACGCGCTTATCAAAGCCAATGGTTGTCAGTGCTCAAATCCCATGTAGTTTACACGTAAAATCACCCTTCCCTGCGGGTGGCTATTATGCCACAAAGGATCTCGGGCAAGACGAAAGACGCACTGGAGATTGGAAGCCACGAAGGAAACAAAACAAACAAACAAAAAAAAGGCTAAATACTTGGGCGTAAGAGAGAAAATTGAAAACATTACTTTCCCGAACACTCTGCTGGATTAATCATACCCTTAACAACCTGGCTTTTCTGAACAGCTCTTTCACTCTGGGTTCAGTGTGGCCTTCCTCGGATGTCGAGACGAAGAGGTCTCTTGAGCGCAGTCCTCCATGAAAGCCCCCTCGCGGCGTTTTCTTTTGCGAGCTGAACGCGGGATCTTGAGAGAGAAAGGGATGTTATGTGGACGTGGCAATGACGGGAGGGGAGCTACTTGTGGTCTATTCCCCCACACAGACCCCCGAACTCTGTGCAAGGCGATGTGTCAAAGGGATGAAACGAAATGGCTCTCGTTGTCAACAAAAACAGAAAACGAGGCCATCACAAAAAGAAAATGAAGATCGCGGCGATATTAACGTCTATCTAGGTCTATTACGGAGGCATTAATGACTCGGGCGTTATTTCTTCGATGTAGCTACGCGCATTCAAACCACAGTTTCATGGCGTAATTCGACGCCCTCTCAAGTTAACGCACCCATACAGTCCTATACGCTCGCCTAACAATGCGGTTTCGTAGGCGTCAAACCTATCCCAACATTGCTCCAATACATCTATCCCTCTCAGTGTATCTATTCTCTATTCTCTATTCTCTCTCTTCCCTCAACTTCACAAATAGAGTCTCTTAAAATCCCGTAATCTTCTCGTATCCTTCACGTATTCTTTCCTGGCGTATTTCTTCTACGTTTATCTACGCCTTCTCGCCCTTCCTATGTTCTCTTCTTCCACCTTTTCACTTCTCTACATCCCAGACTCTCTACAGCTTCCCATTTTCCTCTCTAATGTTTCCCATTTTCCTCTGTAATACTTCCCATTTTCCTCTCTGATGCTTCCCATTTTCCTTTCTTACGCCTTCCCATTTCCTCTCGAATGCTTCCCATTTTTCCTTTCTAATAATTCCCATTTTCCTCTGTAATACTTCCCATTTTCCTCTCTTACGCTTCCCATTTTCCTCTCGAATGCTTCCCATTTTCCTCTCTAATCCTTCCCATTTTCCTCTCTAATGCTTGTCATTTTCTTCTGTAATGCTTCCCATTTTCCTCTCTAATCCTTCCCATTTTCCTCTCTAATCCTTCCCAATTTCTTCTCTAATGCTTCCCATTTTCCTCTAATCCTTCCCATTTTCCTCTCTAATGCTTCCCATTTTCTCTCTAATGCTTCCCATTTTCTCTCTAATGCTTCCCATTTTCTTCTCTAATGCTTCCCATGTTCCTCCCCAATGCTTCCCATTTTCCTCTCTAATTCTTCCCATTTTCTCTCTAATGCTTCCCATTTTCTCTCTAATGCTTCCCATTTTCTCTCTAATGCTTCCCATTTTCCTCTCTAATACTTCCCATTTTCTTCGACGATACCATTTTCATGGCATTTTCTTGCAGTCCCTCGTCAATACTACCTTTCTCCTCCAATGGCGCGTCGTAAAGTCTTTCTTTTTTTATATACGAGAAATTAAAAAAAAAACAAAATTCCCCATCCATGCATGAGTAGTACTTTGGCCTTACGTGTCTCTGAGGTCAATCGATTACTGCTTTGTCATGTCTCTCATTAATCATTCCTTACAAAACCTGTTTTTTATATTCTAATTTACCTATTTTCTCGTTTTTTTTGTTTTTTTTTTTATACTCGTGTTTACACAAACCACCAAATTCGAGTTCTCTAAAGGCGCAAAAAGAAAAAAAGAAAATAAGAAATTGGGTTATATCATTATTATTCCCTCAAGTTTGGTTCAAGTTTGGTTCAAGTTAATCCTACCCCACGCCATCTATATAAATCCTACTAGCATGGTGATTCAAATCCTACATTCTTGTGTTTGTGTATATGTATGTACATGACAGCATACTGCACTCATTCAGTTATCGAAATGAATATATAATTCACTTATTCAGTTATCTAAAAGAAGACATAATTCATTCATTCAGTTATCTAAATACATAATTCACTTATTATCTAAATGAATAAATAATTCATTTATTCAGTTACTTAAAAGAATACATAATTCATTTATTCATCTATCTAAATGAATACACAATTCACTTATTATCTAAATGAATACATAATTCATTTATTCATCTATCTAAATGAATACATAATTCACTTATTCAGTTATCTAAATGAACCCATACTTCACTTATCTATCTATCTATCTATCTATCCTCATATCCATGACTGCCGTACATGATTCGAAATAAATTATCTTCTAATTTTCTCTAGGACTCTAAAAATATCATTCAAACCCACACAAAAAAATTGAATTAGATATTAGATCGTGATTAGATTTTAGATTGCGATTTACGATGGACGAACGTGTGGATATGCAGTTCATGAAATACAGTTCAAAGCAGGAAAATACATATCTGTGTAACTCAGTGTGTTATACTAAGTTATATCAAGCTTTGAGTTACACCATGTTATGTTATACTCCACGTGGCGAATATATCACAACATACCATGTTATACTAGACGCTGCGAATATGTGAAACACAACATGTTATATCATGATATACTACACGCTGGCAAATATGTGGCATAATATCATACCACACAGTCAGGTACGTCATATCCACACGCATATTAAGAAATAAGATAGTCACCTTTGTAACACAAGTCTCTCATTTCTAACTTAATCTCCTCACTCTCTCTCTCTCTCTCTCTCTCTCTCTCTCTCTCTCTCTCTCTCTCTCTCTCTCTCTCTCTCTCTCTCTCTCTCTCTCCTTCGTGACGATCCGGATTAAAAACATTATAAGCCACAAGTACAACGCACCAGGAGGTGTGTGTATGTGTGTGTGTATGTGTGTATGTGTGTGTGTGTGTGTGTGTGTGTGTGTGTGTCCCCCCCACACCACATCTCCTGGCCCCTGTACGAAACGTGGCCTCTGAGCACTGGACAGAGGCCCACGCTGATGAAGACGCTCTGTTCGCTGACAGGGAAAAGTCGGTCGCTAGCTTCGCTACAGCGCCTCTTAAAAAAGTCCCCCCCCCTCCCTCCCTCCCTCGTAGCGGGGTCCCCTGGCGCACTTCGCAGTCCCTCCCTCGTAGCGGGGTCCCTGGCGCACTTCGCAGTCCCTCCCTCACTCCCTCCCTCGTAGCGGGGTCCCTGGCGCACTTCGCAGTCCCTCCCTCACTCCCTCCCTCGCAGCGGGTCCCTGGCGCACTTCTCCCTCACTCCCTCCCTCGTAGCGGGGTCCCTGGCGTACTTCTCCCTCCCTCCCTCACTCCCTCCCTCCACACCTTTCTCACTTAGTGACACGGAGCCACGCACACTTCTCGAGCGGTCCTCAAAGGTCATTCATTCACTGGCCGACACGTAATAATAATATTACGTCTAGAAATTACCTCCTCCTCCTTCTTTCTTCCCTGACACCTTCCAAACATGGTAATTCCCTCACTACCTCGCCAGGAGGGAGGGAAGGGGAAGGGTTTGTGTGTGGTGCCTCATTTGCCTGCCACGCAATGACACATATCTTTTTTGGCCTTCAACTAATTCTAAAGGTTTTCCAGGTGTTTCATTACGAGCAACAGCTGTCTTAGAAATAGACATCAAATTCTCATAGTCTCAAACCTCCACATGTCTCCAATACGTAATAATTAGATAAGAGGTATCACAAGACTTGCTTTCCCCCGTGTGTGTGTGTGGGGAGGGCATGAGTTGATACACGAGGTAGATATGTTAGCGTGGGTAGATATGTTAGCGTGGGTAGATATGTTAGCGTGGGTAGATATGTTAGCGTGGGTAGATATGTTAGCGTGGGTAGATATGTTAGCGTGGGTAGATATGTGAGCGTGGGTAGATATGTGAGCGTGGGTAGATATGTTAGCGTGGGGTAGATATGTTAGCGTGGGTAGATATGTTAGCGTGGGTAGATATGTTAGCGTGGGTAGATATGTTAGCGTGGGTAGATATGTGAGCGTAGGTAGATATGTTAGCGTGGGTAGATATGTTAGCGTGGGTAGATATGTTAGCGTGGGTAGATATGTGAGCGTGGGTAGATATGTGAGCGTGGGTAGATATGTGAGCGTGGGTAGATATGTTAGCGTGGGGTAGATATGTTAGCGTGGGTAGATATGTTAGCGTGGGTAGATATGTGAGCGTGGGTAGATTATGTTAGCGTGGGTAGATATGTGAGCGTGGATAGATATGTTAGCGTGGGTAGATATGTTAGCGTGGGTAGATATGTGAGCGTGGGTAGATTATGTTAGCGTGGGTAAATATGTTAGCGTGGGTAGATATGTTAGCGTGGGGTAGATATGTGAGCGTGGGTAGATATGTTAGCGTGGGTAGATATGTTAGCGTGGGTAGATATGTGAGCGTGGGTACATATGTTAGCGTGGGTAGATATGTGAGCGTGGGTAGATTATGTTAGCGTGGGTAGATATGTGAGCGTGGGTAGATATGTTAGCGTGGGTAGATATGTTAGCGTGGGGTAGATATGTGAGCGTGGGTAGATATGTTAGCGTGGGTAGATATCTTAGCGTCTCGTAGCAAGTGACGAAAACTACGTTCGGTTTCGTTAGATTGGTCGAGGAGAACAGAGAGTATACACTTCGTTGGAAGGGAAGAAATACAACGAAGGCCAATACGCAACAATCATACGTGCCTGGCTGGACCAATCAGCGGTCAGACGATAGTGACGTCATACACTGGACTTCCAACAATAGCTATATCTAACTACACTCCTATACCCTTCACCATCTAATTCTAACCATTTCTACAACACCATTCCCAACTGTGATGTAGATTGGTCCACGCTTCTTTGAACCGGTTCTCAAACCATTCAAATTCAAACGCATCCACAAACACATCCACAAACACATCCACAAACGCATCCACAAACACATCCACAAACACATCCACAAACACATCCACAAACACATCCACAAACACATCCACAAACGCATCCACAAACACATCCACAAACACATCCACAAACACATCCACAAACGCATCCACAAACGCATCCACAAACACATCCACAAACACATCCACAAACACATCCACAAACACATCCACAAACACATCCACAAACGCATCCACAAACACATCCACAAACACATCCACAAACACATCCACAAACGCATCCACAAACACATCCACAAACGCATCCACAAACACATCCACAAACGCATCCGAAGTAGACAGAAAGATTCGCCAATAGATCCCAGAAAGGGACACAGGATTGACCCCAGTCAGGTCTATGAGGATATGAACATACACTCAAAGGAAACCTATATATTTCTAACTCCATCTATAGATACGACAGTAGATGGATCTAACACACACACACACACACACAGCCTCTCTGTTCACCCTCCCATCTATCCTCAATCCACGTCCACTATGTTCAAGAAGAACACGACGCAGGTGTTCATCCTCCAATCTATCCTCAGTCCACGTCCACTATGTTCAAGAAGAACACGACGCAGGTGTTCATCCTCCAATCTATCCTCAGTCCACGTCCACTATGTTCAAGAAGAAGAAGACGCAGGTGTTCACCATCCCATCTATCCTCAGTCCACGTCCACTATGTTCAAGAAGAACACGACGCAGGTGTTCATCCTCCCATCTATCCTCAAGCCGCGTCCACTATGTTCAAGAAGAAGAAGACGCAGGTGTTCACCGTCCCACCTATCCTCAAGCCGCGTTCAGCACACACTCAAGAACACACAGCGCTGGTGTGTCTTCTGTTCTGCTTCCTCCACACCAAACAAAAAGGGATTCTTGCTTCATCCACACCTCAGACCTGACACACTAAGCGACCTCCTCCTCCTCCTCCTTTACTTACACCGGGATCATAATGAATCATTCCCTTGACATCTCATACGAAAGACGTCTTGCCGGCCGCCCCCCCAACCTTCAAATCAATTTACTCACTACATCCATCCTCATCTCTCTCTCTCTCTCTCATCTCTCTCTCTCCTTCTTGCGCGCGCGCTTTTAAACACGCCGCCATACGTCATCTTCACTCTATCATCTATCGTGCCTCCTGAAACACCCCCCACACACACACACACGTCTTAAAACTAGAGTTACGTACAAGAATTCGTTAATAGATATCTCACAATATAATGCCTCCATAGAAACCAATTTTTCTTCCATCCAGTGGAATGTGAGACATCACACACTGCCGAAGGTGCATTTGTACACATGATAAGCAAACCTGCCAAGCCATTGTGAGAATTTGAGGATATTTCACGGAACCTTCGGGCCTTGAAGATATATTATTGCCTTGAACATATTGCCTTGAACATATTACCTTGAAGATATATCATTGCCTTGAACATATTGCCTTGAAGATATATTGTTGCCTTGAACATATTGCCTTGAAGATATATTATTGCCTTGAACATATTGCCTTGAAGGTATATTATTGCCTTGAACATATTGCCTTGAAGATATATTATTGCCTTGAACATATTGCCTTGAAGATATATCATTGCCTTGAACATATTGCCTTGAAGATATATCATTGCCTAGAAGATATTGCCTTGAAGATATATTATTGCCTTGAACATATTGCCTTGAAGATATATTATTGCCTTGAAGGTATACTATTGCCTAGAAGATATTGCCTTGAAGATATATTATTGCTTTGAACATATTGCCTTAAAGATATATTATTGTCTTCAAGATATATTATTGCCTTGAATATAAATTACAGCCTTGAAGATACATATCATTACCTTGAAGATGTATATTATTACCTTTAAGATATATATTATCACCTTTAGATATATATTAGTACCTTGAAGATATATATCATTACCTTGAGGATATATATATATAATTGCCTTAAAGATATATATAATTGCCTTGAAGATACATTTTTGCCTTGAAGATATATCATGATATACCTGGGGTTTCGCTAGTCCCTAATGGAGAGAAGGCGTGTTCCATAATACCTAAACTGTCCAACTTAAGAAATCTAAAGTTCTTGATAATATACAAAGCGTAATATAATGGAGTCTTGCACGAATAAAAAAACCCTCCCTCCTTGCCTATGGGAGTAAGACATCACACCTCAATGAACAGATGAGTCAGTACACCTTCATTCACACGTCTTTCGAACCATTTCTTTCAATCGCGTGTCGTTCCCTGGCCTTCGTTCTTATCCCCACCCCTTCACTGAACCAACAGAAAACCCCAGCGACACCAGGAGACATTATAAATGTGGAGACTTCCACCTTGTCCCATCGTGGTTCCAGCAGAAGGCAGCTACCTTACCCCCTCTCTCTCTCTCTCTCTCTCTCCTAACCACCCGCCTCATATCTCACGCAATACCACCATTAACTCTGGCACACCATTATGTTGGAATCCCTTTTGGTACAAACTTCCTATAAGTTTTCACTGTGTGCCGACCATGCGGAACACAGGGTCTGTCGTAAGACTAGGATCAGTACTAAAAACCTAGGCATCTAGATCTAAGAAAACCAACCCAGGGGAAAAGTAAATGGATGTCACTATTAACGGGAGGAAAAGCAAAGACATGTTTCACTTTTTCCAAACGTGGAATTTGGACGGAGTTCACTGCGTTTGGGGGATATAATGGGTATGTTTCATGATGCATTCCTGTTGGCATGGTACGAATGCGAGGCATGTGCCGGACACAATATGTAGAGGGTGGATGTGCTGGTCAGCAAATGTGGTGTGAGGAGGGTGGGAGAGAGATGTGGTTGTAAGAGTATGGATGACAGAATGAAAGGTGTGCTGTAATGGTTTGGTCATACGGAGAGGATGAGTGAGAGAATAAGAGAATATATCCATCAACAGATTAAACATGCCCTCACACACCCCTGCCGTAGACCCACTCTCGCCTCGAACCACTGAACCTTCTTTCCTCTCACTCGCACCCACGCCTCACACCCCTGATAATGACTTCTCACACCTTCTCGTAGCTTTCCTCATGCACCATCCATTCGTATGACCTTCAGCGAGGCATCTCTATCAACCTTATCACGCGCTTTCTCCACATCCATAAACGCCACGTAGAAATCCTTCTGTTTCTCTAAGTATTTCTCACACACCTTCTTGAAAGTAAACACACACGCTCAGGACATCCACCTACCACTGCTGAAACTAGAATTTTCCTCCTCAGTATGATGCTTTGGGCATGCCTTCACCCTCCCAATGACCACTCACCCTCAGAACCAGCCAAGTACACTCAACAGACTCATAACTTCGTAGTTCGAGAGCTCATCTTTGTCCCCCTTGCCATAACATGATGGCACTACACACACACACACACACACACACACACACTCACACACACACACACACACACACACACCCATCAATCCCGTAGCACTTTAAACCATCCAATCAGCAACACGTAAAAGCATGGAAGGTAGTGATACATCAGGACATATACGGAAATGGAAAAGGTGTAAAGAACGCATGATGGCTCTTCCAACGCTAAATTTCAAAACGCATGATGGCTCTTCCAACACTGAACCTTCAAGAACGCATGATGGCTCTTCCAACGCTAAATTTCAAGAACGCATGATGGCTCTTCCAACGCTGAACCTCAAGAACGCATGATGGCTCTTCCAACGCTAAATTCCTTCATCCCAGATGGAGAAAGAGACAATTACTAAAAACATGGATGTTCATCATCACACGTACGACACAACTTCATATATATTATGTAAATATCTTTTCCTTCGCCCGATATGCCTTTAAGGACCATTATATTACTCCGGATCAGTGGGAAAAAAACCCTATCTACCACGACTTTCCCACAAGGCTGAGGTACCTGAGCATGAATCTTGTCGGAACCAATTTCTATGCCCATTTTTTTCCCCTCGTGATGCAAGAAAATGCACTTGTGCAACGTTCAACCGATGTATTCACAAGGCAGGCAGTGTGGACCAGTGGACCTAGGAATATATATATATATATATATATATATATATATATATATATATATATATATATATACCGTGGCATGGCCCCCACTTTCAGTCTGCCTAACCCCCCCCCCTTTTTTTTTGCTGTACATGGAAACGTGCTCTTTATACCAGGGGCCGACCATAAACCTGTATTAGCCTATATACAGGCACGTCAGCTGGGAAAATGTATGCAGTGAGGATATTCTGAAAAAATACGTGACACCCCCTTTTTTTTTTTTCAAAAAGAAAATGGGTGGGAAAAAAAAAAATATAGGGGTATTCTAAGAGGGATGGTCCTCCATGGATCCATGACGTTTTAAAAGTATTGCAGGATTGCCTTTCCTTCTGTTATAGTTTTACAACTCAGGGGTTGTGTTTCGTATCATTTACCACATTTATCTGCATTTCTATACATCAAAACGACTTCAGTTAGTTATTTATCATGATGTTTTCAGCGTCATAAAGTAAGTTTTTTGTGTCCCATATCCTTTTTCCCCTATTGCCTATATCTTGATAACTAAGTCTGAAATAACGCCTCTTATCTACAATTTCGACAATCGACCGCAGATAACAATTCCCCAAAACTTTCAATCCAAATTCTTAAACAGGTTAATGAAATTCACTGCTTAAGAAAAATTTCTACAAAGCGATTGATTACGAAATCCGCTCAACTCTGGCGTAGGGGAAGTCTACACGAGAGAGAGAGAGAGAGAGAGAGAGAGAGAGAGAGAGAGAGAGAGAGAGAGAGAGAGAGAGAGAGAGAGAGAAGAACAAACAGGAAAAAGACGACCAACCCAATTATGTGACGAGCTGTTAACGAAACCCCGTGACCTGATTGGCGGATGGTGGCGTTACCACTCCAATGGCCAGAGGGAAGATCCGCTTCCACAAGGCGCTCTTCGCCTGTCATACAACCCGTCAGAACGAGAGAATTAAAAGAAATATCTGCCGAGATGATAACGTTCGCTGGGTCTGTATTATTCTCGAGTTGCGGTAAAAAGCTAATCATGTGGAAAGGGGGGGGGTTGGTAACACGCCCGCACTCTGGCCTTCCAGGTGGAGAATAAGACCTGTTCATACCAGACCTTTGGCGTTCGCTCAGACCTCGCTCGTACGATACCCACCCACGGATATTGAAAACAAAAACAAAATAAAACGTCTCCCAAGAACAACGAGTAGAGAGAGAGAGAGAGAGAGAGAGAGAGAGAGAGAGAGAGAGAGAGACATAAACACATACACACACACACACACACACACACACATGCCTCACCAGACCTTTCGTGCGTCCACAAGGAAGTGGTATACAAGACCCCGGAATCCACCCATGAAAACACGATAAATCAGGAAGGGATGGAAGGGGTAAAAGAAAATGAAAATGTATATGACTATCGGTATCAAGGGTGTGTATATGAGTGTGTGTGTGTGTGTGTGTGTGTGAGTATGAAGGGTGTGTATGAGTCTGTGTGTGTGTATGAAGGGTGTGTATGAGCCTGTGTGTGTGTGTGTGTCCGTGTGTGAGTATGAAGGGTGTGTATGAGTTTGTGTGTGTGTGTCTGTGTGTGAGTATGAAGGGTGTGTATGAGTCTGTGTGTGTGTGTGTGTCTGTGTGTGAGTATGAAGGGTGTGTATGAGTCTGTGTGTGTATGTGTCTGTGTGTGAGTATGAAGGGTGTGTATGAGTCTGTGTGTGTGTGTGTCCGTGTGTGAGTATGAAGGGTGTGTATGAGTCTGTGTGTATGTGAGTGTGTGTAGCATCAAGTAGCAGGGCGGTGGATTCTGAAACTCCCTCATACGTTCTGGGAAGGATCGAAACCCGCCTGCTCGCATCCATCATAATTTGAAAGCAAGGCGCGAATTACAACGTTCACTGGCCACGCCACCCTCCCTCCGGTCGTGTAAAAGCCGAGACCAATGACGGTTTCTTGACTGGGCCGGGCGAACCCTCAAAAGAAGATGATGAAAAAAAAAGGTGCGCGGAGGCGCAAAGGGGGGATGGTAATGATAAAGATTAGCCAGGGAAAAAGTGTCGATAAAAGAGGTGGTAGATGGGGGGTTGGGTGTTAAGAGATGATGGTGGAGGATCAGGGCCTTTTTGATGGATACGACACCGGGGCTCGAACCAGGCCAGTCTCTGGTTTTATATCCTCTTGCCGGCCCGCTTGGACGATGTAATCCACACGATGATGATGTAATCCACACGATGATGATGTAATCCACACGACGAAGATGATGTAATCCACACGACGATGATGATGTAATCCACACGACGATAATGATGTAATCCACACGACGAAGATGATGTAATCCACACGACGATGATGATGTAATCCACACGACGATGATGATGTAATCCACACGACGATGATGTAATCCACACGACGATGATGATGTAATCCACACGACGATGATGATGTAATCCACACGACGATGATGATGTAATCCACACGACGATGATGATGTAATCCACACGACGAAGATGATGTAATCCACACGACGATGATGATGTAATCCACACGACGATGATGATGTAATCCACACGACGATGATGTAATCCACACGACGATGATGATGTAATCCACACGACGATGATGATGTAATCCACACGACGATGATGTAATCCACACGACGATGATGATGTAATCCACATGACGATGATGATGTAATCCACACGACGATGATGATGTAATCCACATGACGAAGATGATGTAATCCACACGACGATGATGATGTAATCCACATGACGATGATGATGTAATCCACACGAAGATGATGTAATCCACACGACGATGATGATGTAATCCACATGACGATGATGATGTAATCCACACGAAGATGATGTAATCCACACGACGATGATGATGTAATCCACATGACGATGATGATGTAATCCACACGACGATGATGATGATGTAATCCACACGACGATGATGATGTAATCCACACGACGATGATGATGTAATCCACACGACGATGATGATGTAATCCACATGACGATGATGATGATGTAATCCACATGACGATGATGATGTAATCCACACGACGAAGATGATGTAATCCACACGACAATGATGATGTAATCCACACGACGATGATGATGTAATCCACATGACGATGATGATGTAATCCACACGACAATGATGATGTAATCCACACGACAATGATGATGTAATCCACACGACGATGATGTAATCCACATGACGATGATGATGTAATCCACACGATGATGATGATGTAATCCACACGACGAAGATGATGTAATCCACACGACGATGATGATGTAATCCACACGACAATGAATGGCGTGATAGAGATTACTGAGAAGATACTGTGAGGTGGCGAGTGATCGAGGAAAATGTCAACATCAACACACACACACACACACACACACACACACACCTTCTCTCTCTCTCTCTCTCTCTCTCTCTCTCTCTCTCTCTCTCTCTCTCTCTCTCTCTCTCTTCTTGTTCTTGATCTTCTCCTTCTTCTTCTTCTTCCTCTTCTTGTTGTTGATCTTCTTCTTCTTCTTCTTCTTCTTCTTCTTCTTCTTCTTCTTCTTCTTCTTCTTCTTCCTCTTCTTGTTCTTGATCTTCTTCTTCTTCTTCTTCTTCTTCTTCTTCTTCTTCTTCTTGTTCTTGATCTTCTTCTTCTTCTTCTTCTTCTTCCTCTTCTTGTTCTTCTTGTTCTTCTTGTTCTTGTTGTTCTTGTTCTTCTTCTCCGTCATCATTACGACGGTCCAGCTGCTTGCGACAGGGAGAGCCTGTTTACCCCCCCCCCCTCCCCTCCCCCCCGGGTCCTTCTCCCTCGTCTTATCCATCATAAAGCAATATTCCCACCGTCTAATTTACGACAAGATACCTCCCTCACACCTCTCTCTCTCTCTCTCTCTCTCTCTCTCTCTCTCTCTCTCTCTCTCTCTCTCTCTCTCTCTCACACACATTCTCTCTTTCTCTCACATTCTCACAGTCTGTCTCTCTCTCTCTCTCTCTCTCTCTCTCTCTCTCTCTCTCTCTCTCTCTCTCTCTCTCTCTCTCACATTCTCTCTTTCTCTCACATTCTCACAGTCTCTCTCTCTCTCTCTCTCTCTCTCTCTCTCTCTCTCTCTCTCTCTCTCTCTCTCTCTCACATTCTCTTTCTCTCACATTCTCACAGTCTGTCTCTCTCTCTCTCTCTCTCTCTCTCTCTCTCTCTCTCTCTCTCTCTCTCTCACATTCTCTCTTTCTCTCACATTCTCACAGTCTCTCTCTCTCTCTCTCTCTCTCTCTCTCTCTCTCTCTCTCTCTCTCTCTCTCTCTCTCTCTCTCATTCTCTCTTTCTCTCACATTCTCACAGTCTGTCTCTCTCTCTCTCTCTCACATTCTCTTTCTCTCACATTCTCACAGTCTCTCTCTCTCTCTCTCTCTCTCTCTCTCTCTCTCTCTCTCTCTCTCTCTCTCTCACACACACACACACATCTAAGCAGGAAAGCGTGAGGTTCACTATGACATAAAAAGAAACAAAGAAAAGGAGAAAAAAAAATATATATGTATAATCTGTGATGACCGAGAGATAAGGCGAGAGATAAGAGAGATAATACCCCCAGAGGGCCGGGCCAGGCAGCTGCAGCCAGCTTTGAGTGAGTCTACCCTCAACCCAACCTTAAAATACCTCACACTCTATTTTCTTTTTTTTATCTTATCACTTCCAGCGAAGGCTCTCACCTGGAACCCTGGACCAGACTGAAAATTGTCGGCGAGATAAGAGGATTCTCGGCTACGTTATCTCTGTCTCTTTTATCTCACTTCCGCCCCTTATCTTTGACTATATCACTTTATCTGCTTTCAAGATAAGAGGGCTCTATGTTATCTCTGTCTCTTTTATCTCACTTCCGCCCCTTATCTTTGACTATATCACTTTATCTGCTTTCAAGATAAGAGAGCTCTATGTTATCTCTGTCTCTTTTATCTCACTTCCTCCCCTTATCTTTGACTATCTCACTTTATCTGCTTTCAAGATAAGAGGGCTCTATGTTATCTCTGTCTCTTTATCTCACTTCCGCCCTCTTATCTTTGACTATCTCACTTTATCTGCTTTCAAGATAAGAGGGCTCCATGTTATCTCTGTCTCTTTATCTCACTTCCGCCTGTTATCTATCAAACCTTATTTACTTTAAGCACAGACGGGGTTTTTTTCCCCCTCTGGCTCTGTCTGCTCACTTAAAATGCTTTCAACCTGTTTTTTTTTTTTTTTTCTTTTTAACATTTAGAATTCAATTCGGTCTGATATCTTTATGTCCGTGGTAATCTAAGTATATAAGTATGCAAATGAGTGCATGCGTGTGTGCGTGCGTGCGTGTGTGTGTGTGTGTGTGTGTGTGTGTGTGTGTGTGTGTGGATGAGCGTAAATCTTGTTTCATCATCTCGTAGTACAAGCGTGTACAACACCGCCAGTTATTCATATGTATACAACATCGCCAGTTATTCATATGTATACAACATCGCCAGTTATTCATGTGTACAACATCGCCCGATGTGTACAACATCGTAAACAGGAGGAAAATAAAAGAGAAATCAACTCGCGAGTATAGAACATGAACGGTAAATATAAACACTTCAAACCCCAGACGAAGAAGAAATATACCATCGTATTTCAGTATTCCAATGACATTCTTCTTTCCTTGATGGCACCACCGTCCCTTCCCTTTGGACGTTAAATGGTCGATCTGTGCACAATAGGAAATTACTGTGTCCAAATGTGATACATGTTGGAATTATATTTTTCTTCTCTCTCTCATACACGACTGCGTCTTCCACCAACGCGAGATACAGCGTCAGGGTTAAGCGTACGGAGACTCCACTAACGCAAGTCTGGTCTCTATGGGTCTCGAGGTGTCTGCGCCGAAACCATCGCCTCGCTAAGAAAACAGAGGACACACACCAACAACAAAAAGAACAGGACTGCAGAGGGACACAGCGGCATCATATGCAAACAGCGACAGCGGGAGAGATACAAGGCACCATTAACAACACGAACAGACATCAACAACACTGACAGACAACAGCATAAGGTAAGGGTTCGAGTCATCAGCTCCTGCCGCAATGGGAAGAAATATCCTTCAAGAAAAACACCAGAGTGTGGCATACACACAGAACATGAGCAGGTCATGTACCAAGATGGGAAGAGAGCGTCGAAGTGCGCCAACAGCTTCCTCCGCTACCTCACATCCCATCCACCGCTACAACGTCATCCACGAACACCATCGCTACACCATCATCCACAAACACCATCGCTACAACGTCGTCCACAAACACCATCGCTACAGCGTCATCCACAAACACCATCGCTACAACGTCAGTCCACAAACACCATCGCTACAACGTCGTCCACAAACACCATCGCTACAGCGTCATCCACAAACACCATCGCTACAGCGTCATCCACAAACACCATCGCTACAGCGTCATCCACAAACACCCTCGCTACGACGTCATCCACAAACACCATCGCTACAACGTCATCCACAAACACCATCGCTACAGCGTCATCCACAAACACCATCGCTACAACGTCGTCCACAAACACCATCGCTACAGCGTCATCCACAAACACCATCGCTACAACGTCGTCCACAAACACCATCGCTACAACGTCGTCCACAAACACCATCGCTACAACGTCGTCCACAAACACCATCGCTACAGCGTCATCCACAAACACCATCGCTACAACGTCGTCCACAAACACCATCGCTACAACGTCATCCACAAACACCATCGCTACAACGTCATCCACAAACACCATCGCTACAACGTCATCCACAAACACAATCGCTACAACGTCGTCCACAAACACCATCGCTACAACGTCGTCCACAAACACCATCGCTACAACGTCGTCCACAAACACCATCGCTACAGCGTCATCCACAAACACCATCGCTACAACGTCGTCCACAAACACCATCGCTACAACGTCGTCCACAAACACCATCGCTACAGCGTCATCCACAAACACCCTCGCCAGTCGCAATGCTGGAAAGCTTCAGTAACAGAAGACTGAGCTGAAGACACTGGGAGTAATTACTTCAAGCCTAAGTTAAACTACGTTTAGAGGCATCACCCTCACCTACAGTTGAGGCAGTAACGAGGCATCAGCGTCAGCTGCTGGGACGAGTGACTCCCCACCAGCTAGAGCGGCACGACACCACCAGCAGCTTAAGCAGGTACGATCATCATCCCAAATCCAAAAGCGTCAAACAGTTCCAAAAAATTTTTGACAAGAACTTCGGCAGCGGCGGGAGCAGCACTTCGCTCTCTAAGGCATCGCGAAGGAGTAGCAAGAGGCATGAAGTAGAGGCATGGCTGACGTAGCACCTTGAGAGGCAACGTGATATATATATATATATAGGGGAGAAAGAATACTTGCCACGTATTCCCTGCGTGTCGTAGAAGGCGACTAAAAGGGGAGGGAGCGGGGGGCTGGCTGGAAATCCTCCCTTCTCGTTTTTTTTTCTTTTTTTTTCCAAAAGAAGGAACAGAGAAGGGGGCCAGGTGAGGATATTCCCTCAAAGGCCCAGTCCTCTGTTCTTAACGCTACCTCGCTAACGAGGGCAATGGCGAATAGTATGAAAGAAAGAAAGATATAAGAAAAACCCTTCGATGAAAGTGATGAAGCAATCCAGGGCGAAAATGAGAGGATGACGGATGGGAATACAATGAAAAGAAATAACAAGGCGGTGCGGTGGAGGGGGGGCGCTGGCTTGGGGCTTGGGGCTTGGGGCTTGGGGTTACAGGGCTTGAGGGAGGGTGGGTTTTGAAGCGAGGTGGAGGAGGTTAACAGTGTTAACCCACCCACACACACCAACTTCCCTCCGAGGTAAACACACCGAGGGTAATTTCAGCGGGAGGGAAATAATACTACGTGGAAATGCATATTGTCAATTGACGAACTGTACAGTCTTGTATCGCCGGGGGTGAAATTGACGATGGTGGTGATTAACACACACTTCTTGTGGCCTCCCACATCCAACCATCGGAGGTCGTAAAGAATATATCTCCAATCACGTCGTCCCGGGTCGTTCGCGCGGACAAACTACTGCCAGAGTGGAACGATAACTAGAGACGAAAAGATAACTAGAGACGAAAAAATAATGATGAAGAAATGGGTCTATTAAAAAAACAATTGATTTTTAAAAGTGGCCAACCCACACGCGTAGTTCGTTTCACACGGGGAGAAAAAAAATATATATCAAATTTCCAGTTGAATTAAGTGACCAAAAACATCACAAAAACATGAGTAAGTTAAGAGAACTGAGTATTGACCGCATGTCTTTCCACTCACACTCAATCTGTGGCTTTCTCTTTCCCTTCTCTCTTGCCTTTCCCTCTTCGGAGGTTAAGGTTTGTGAAATATACCGGGTGAAAATAACAGTTTTGTAGTTTAATTGAAGACAAAAAGGGTTAACACAACACACACACACACACAAAAACAAACTGGCTCTCATACATTCAAACTCTTACAAGATGGTGTATACAAGATGTGGTTAAGAGAACAGGAAGAAATGCCTACTCTCTCTCTCTCTCTCTCTCTCTCTCTCTCTCTCTCTCTCTCTACGTCTATCTCTCTCTCTTCTCTCTCTATCTACGTCTCTCTCTCTCTCTCTCTCTCTCTCTCTCTCTCTCTCTCTCTCTCTCTCTCTCTCTCTCTCTCTCTACGTCTATCTCTCTCTCTTCTCTCTCTATCTACGTCTCTCTCTCTCTCTCTTTCTCTCTCTCTCTCTCTCTCTCTCTCTCTCTACGTCTATCTCTCTCTCTTCTCTCTCTATCTACGTCTCTCTCTCTCTCTCTCTCTCTCTCTCTCTCTCTCTCTCTCTCTCTCTCTCTCTCTCTCTACGTCTATCTCTCTCTCTTCTCTCTCTATCTACGTCTCTCTCTCGCTCTCTCTCTCTCTCTCTCTCTCTCTCTCTCTCTCTCTCTCTCTCTCTCTCTCTCTCTACGTCTATCTCTCTCTCTTCTCTATCTACGTCTCTCTCTCTCTCGCTCTCTCTCTCTCTCTCTTTCTCTTTCTCTCTCTCTCTCTCTCTCTCTCTCTATAAATCTATCTATCTATCTATAAATCTATCTATAAATCTATCTATTTATCCTCAAATATATCTATCTATAAGTCTATCTATAAATCTATCTATCTATAAATCTCTATCTACAAATCTATCTATCTATCTATGTCTATAAATCTATCTATCTATTTACCCTTAGATCTATCTACCTATGAATTTATCTATCTATCTATCTATTTATATCTCTGACGGCAACAGAGTGTCCATAACCAGCAACCATGTGACTAATTACCAGCAGAACTCAGTCCCAGGACAGAGAGAGAGAGAGAGAGAGAGAGAGAGAGAGAGAGAGAGAGAGAGAGAGAGAGAGAGAGAGAGAGAGAGACGTAGATAGAGAGAGAAGAGAGAGAGATAGACGTAGAGAGAGAGAGAGAGAGAGAGAGAGAGAGAGAGAGAGAGAGAGAGAGAGAGAGAGAGAGAGAGAGAGAGAGAAATTTCAATGAAACAAACATAAAACATTAGCTTTTCAAAGCGTGGGATAACATCATCACATAGTGTTCCATGTTTTCTACCCTGTACAGTACAACCACACCAGCAGGGAGGAGGGGGTCAAAACTCCGCTTAACCACGTAGTAAAAAGTCGGCAGATAAATTGGCGTAAACTTTGACCATCAATGAAAACTAAAGATTTGTGGAGACCTTGATGAACAGGTGAACAAAAGGGGCGATAACACCACGTGGAAAAAGGCGTTGTGATAACAAGAGACATAACACAAGGAACATGAAGTTATACGTGGGAGATGTGAAAATGGATGATAACAGAGATAACACAAGAAACATGAAGTTATACGTGGGAGATGTGAGAATGGATGATAACAGAGATAACACAAGGAACGTAAAGTCATACATGGGAGATGTGAGAATGGATGATAACAGAGATAACACAAGGAAGATCAAGTCATACGTGGGAGATGTGAGAATGGATGATAACAGAGATAACACAAGGAAGATCAAGTCATACATGGGAGATGTGAGAATGGATGATAACAGAGATAACACAAGGAACATAAAGTCATACATGGGAGATGTGAGAATGGATGATAACAGAGATAACACAAGGAACGTAAAGTCATACGTGGGAGATGTGAGAATGGATGATAACAGAGATAACACAAGGAACGTAAAGTCATACGTGGGAGATGTGAGAATGGATGATAACGGAGATAACACAAGGAACATAAAGTCATACGTGGGAGATGTGAGAATGGACATGAGACACTGAACAGATAAGGGGATGAAGGGGGTGGGGGGCTGGATTTAATGTGTGAGGGACTGGATGGGCTGGAGGGGGCTGGAGTGGGTGGAGTGGAATCAAGTGGGTTAAGAATCGAGTGGGCGGTACGAGTGAGGGAGTGGGGCGAAAGTGGGAGGACTGTGGGCGGAGTGAGTTAAGTTACAACGGACGGGAGGAAGGTAGGAGGTGTGTGTGTGTGTGTGTGTGTGTGTGTGTGTGTGTGTGTGTGTGTGTGTGTGTGTGTGTGTGTGTGTAGGAAGGAAAGGTAGAGGGATGGAGGGAGGTTGGGAGGGAGGTTGGGAGGGAGGGAGGGATGGAGGGAGGACCACTTAACAATGGACTCGCGAGTTTTATGCAAATGTAGAATGTCACCTCGGCTTCATTTCATGGGTTAAGGCCGCTACCGGATTCACGGGCGTGTTTTTGTGGGCCACGACAGCCACTGGGGGAGGGGACCGACCGGGGGGGAGGGGGAGGAGACGGGGAAGGGGAGAGGAAATCAAAAGACGAGTCCAGTTCGAAAACTTGTGGTTCCACTTCAAGAAGTGAGGCGAAAGGTTCCCATTCCGCCCTCCCCCAGGGTTCAGGGGGACTGGATGTGTCCCCCAGAGGTTCCCACCCCAGGGTCCAGGGGGACTGGAAGTGTCCCCTGAGGTTTCCACCCCCCCAGGGTTCAGGGGGACTGGATGTGTCCCCCAGAGGTTCCCACCCCCCCAGGGTTGTGATCCTTTCGAATATGTATATATATCAAAATGTATATGTATCTATATATGCGTGTGTGGGCGTTTATGTATATACATGTCTATGTGGGGGGGTTGGGCCATTCCTTGTCTGTTTCCTTGCGCTACCTTGCGAACGCGGGAGACGGCGGTGAAGTATAATAATAATACAATACATATATATATATATATATATATATATATATATATATATATATATATATATATATATATATATATATACGAATCAGTTAACATTTACACTTGCCTACTGAACCTTTATGGTATACTCCTCTTGTATAACCACACTCTCAAGAATTCCAGAGGTTCTTGGAAGGAAGAACAACACAACTAATGCTATACTTCGCCATCAGTTAATGGTGCAAACACCAGCACAAAATACCCAGCCACCAACTGGGAACTTCAAAATCAAACATCAATGGTCAGGATATAGATGTATTATATCAATCTCACTTCTCTCTCATTCCTTATCCCTCAACAACCTTTTTCTCTTTCTCTCTCGTTTCTCATGGCCAGCCTTGTCCACGGTGCATCCCATAGCGTTACCGTCGCGTCTCATCATGTACGTTTCGGCACCAGGACTATTGGGTGTGCATGAGAAAGACATATGTCTCGTAGGCCCAAGCTTGCTTGCTTGCTCTGCTGGCTTTTATCATACGTTTGCTGCTCGCTTCCACCTTTGACTTGAGGCGCATTTTGTGAATTAATAACCTGTTCCTTTGTTGATTTATAGCCCGCTTACGGATTCCGTCTGGCTTAAAACTCCCTCCTTTGTTTAACTTTTAATTACGCCAATTTATCATCCAGTCCCCCAGGAATAAATAATGTTCCATAATTCACGGTAAATGGAGTCTCTCTCGCACATACGGAACCTTGTTATCCTTTGTTGACGACACATCCTACACCGTGGGCACCACGCAAATACCACACCGGGATCTTGACGCAATCAAGTCCCACCCTCGCGTCACACTTGCGTAACTCTGCGTCACCCACCTGCAGAAGGAACACCTGTTGACGCAGGGGTGACGGTAATGATCATGATTTTCCCCAAGCTAAGGCAATTACCGGGTGATCCTCTCCCATGTACTGCTGTGTTTTCTTATTACGACCGTCATAATTCTTTTCTCCCCTCCACCTCGTCACCACCTGC
>NC_092274.1:7820767-7878267 GCF_036320965.1 Panulirus ornatus
AGAAAATAAAATAAACCCTGAGAAAGAAAGTGGTTTATATAAAAAAGTGACTTTAATTACGAAACCAGATCAAAACCTCACAAAATGTCAGAGAAAAAATATAATAAACCCTGATCAAGAAATGCCTTTAAAAAACCAAAAAAATAAGTGCCTTTCACTATGTAACCAGATCAAAACCTCACAAAATGTCAGAGAAAAAATAAAATAAACCCTGATCAAAGAAATGCCTTTAAAAAACCAAAAAAATAAGTGCCTTTCACTATGAAACCTGATCAAAACCTCACCGAATTTAAACCCCCCAACCCAAGAACGAAGAAAACAACGCACATTCCACTGGCTATTACCCTCCATGACTTGCGTCCACTAGACCCTACACCTCTTCCCAGCCACGAAAAACAGATGACGGTCTCCGACCCATTCGTGCGACGCGGTTCTAGCGAACGGACGCGTACCGCCCTTCCCTAACCCCAGCCTCCGAGCGTAGGCGACGACCGGGTCGGCGTAGCAACGCATGCGTGCGTAAACGCTGTCGTAAATGCCCTCCCTCGCCAGCCACTGGTTGCCGACGAGGACGCATGACCCATACAATTGGTGGTTAGTGACGCGCACGCCTTCTGGATGCTCATTGGCCGACGGAGACAACTCTACTTGAGAGTAACTACCCTATGGCCCAATTATAGCCTAACGGCCGGTCGTTCATGGCGTAATCTTGATACTAACGCCAGGCCGACTCTACGTTTTCTCCCATACGGGCGACACTACGTTTTCTATCGGTGATTATCGCCTCATGGTGCACGAGGGTGTGATTGTGGTAGCCCATTTTGATATTGGCTGGTTCATGGTGTAATCATTAGCCCTTAAGTGGTGACTGGCTGGTGACGTATTCCAATGCTAAGGTCAAAGGTCAACATATCTGGCTGGACCAGTACCATACAAGTAGAGGATAAAGATAACTTAGTTACGTTTCTACATTCTACCAGTTGGACCAGTACCATACACGTAGAGGATAGAGATAACTTAGTTACGTTTCTACATTCTACCAGTTGGACCAGTACCATACAAGTAGAGGATAGAGATAACTTAGTTACGTTTCTACATTCTACCAGTTGGACCAGTACCTTACAAGTAGAGGATAGAGATAACTTAGTTACGTTTCTACATTCTACCAGTTGGACCAGTACCTTACAAGTAGAGGATAGAGATAACTTAGTTACGTTTCTACATTCTACCAGTTGGACCAGTACCATACAAGTAGAGGATAGAGATAACTTTGTTACGTTTCTACATTCTACCAGTTGGACCAGTACCATACAAGTAGAGGATAAAGATAACTTAGTTACGTTTCTACATTCTACCAGTTGGACCAGTACCATACAAGTAGAGGATAAAGATAACTTAGTTACGTTTCTACATTCTACCAGTTGGACCAGTACCTTACAAGTAGAGGATAGAGATAACTTAGTTACGTTTCTACATTCTACCAGTTGGACCAGTACCTTACAAGTAGAGGATAGAGATAACTTAGTTACGTTTCTACATTCTACCAGTTGGACCAGTACCATACAAGTAGAGGATAGAGATAACTTAGTTACGTTTCTACATTCTACCAGTTATCGATACGACCATCAGTTCTACATTCTACCAGTTATCAATACGACCATCAGTTCTACATTCTACCCCAATTACAGTGATGTCAGCGTCGTGTATAACACAGCACCGTCAGGAGGGAGGGCGGAAGGGCGAAATTACGATGCCCTAGTGTTGGATGCCAAGGCAGGGGCTTCACCTGGGGCAAGACAGTGCTGTGGCCAACATCGCGTACGACACCTTCGTGTTGATGGCATTAAGGTCGACATTTGCCCCAAGGCGTGTGTCTGTCACAGCACCGGGGTCAAGACAGTGCTATGGAAGGGAAATCTTTTGTGGGCGTATATACAGACAGATAGGCAGACAGACGAAGACATACATATATACCCACATATGCATATGTACATGAAATACATACGCTGTACCATCCAGACGAAGACACATACATATACATATATACCCACACATGCACGCGAAATACATATGCTGTATCATACAGACGAGGATATATACACATACATATATACCCATACATGCACATGTACACGAAATACATATGCTGTACCATCCAGACGAAGACACATATACATATTAACCCACATATGCACAAGAAATACATATGCTGTACCATCCAGACGAAGACACATATACATATTAACCCACATATGCACAAGAAATACATATGCTGTACCATCCAGACGAAGACACATATACATATTAACCCACATATGCACAAGAAATACATATGCTGTACCATCCAGGCGAAGACACATATACATATTAACCCACATATGCACAAGAAATACATATGCTGTACCATCCAGACGAAGACACATATACATATCAACCCACATATGCACAAGAAATACATATGATGTACCATCCAGAAGAAGACACATATACATATTAACCCACATATGCACAAGAAATACATATGCTGTACCATCCAGACGAAGACACATATACATATTAACCCACATATGCACAAGAAATACATATGCTGTACCATCCAGACGAAGACACATATACATATTAACCCACATATGCACAAGAAATACATATGCTGTACCATCCAGACGAAGACACATATACATATTAACCCACATATGCACAAGAAATACATATGCTGTACCATCCAGACGGAGACACATATATACCCACACATACACCAGTCCACAAACACCACATTACCCTGTTCCTTCCATAAAGCATTTATCTGTACCATACGAACCTTTGATAATGTGGGGTGATGATAATGAGCAAAACGCGATAATGCCATCTATCATCCACACACACACACACACACACGCCACACACAATAAAAGCTCCCACAGATTTGATTAGACACATGAAAAGCTGCAGGTGTGTGTGTGTGTGTCCTTTTTTATTTTGAGATCGTGTTATTACAACACTGTCTTAGTTACGTAACGTCGGGGAAAAAGGCGCGCGGCGACGCCCCCCCCGACCAGAGGGGAAACTATCAATTGATTATCACAACACAGGATCGTACGAGTGAAGAAGAATTGACCCTTGGCACAGTGACCCAGCCAATACACACAGTGTAAATATTGAGATTTCGTACCACGAATCATCATTTGTACCCTTTACTACCGCTTTATCAAGCTAACTGCTTTATTTATCTAGCTAACTGCTTTATTTATCAAGCTAACTGCTTTACTTATCAAGCTAACTGCTTTATTTATCAAGCTAACTGCTTTATTTATCAAGCTAACTGCTTTATTTATCAAGCTAACTGCTTTATTTATCAAGCTAACTGCTTTATTTATCAAGCTAACTGCTTTATTTATCAAGCTAACTGCTTTATTTATCAAGCTAACTGCTTTATTTATCGAGCTAACTGCTTTATTTATCAAGCTAACTGCTTTCTTTATCAAGCTAACTTTCTTTATCAAGCTAACTGCTTTATTTATCGAGCTAACAGCTTTATATATATATATATATATATATATATATATATATATATATATATATATATATATATATATATATATATATATATATATTGGAAAGGATCACAATTTTGCGCGTGGACTCGTAGGAATATATATATATATATATATATATATATATATATATATATATATATATATATATATATATATATATATATATATATTCAGTACCACAGCAAATAAAGTCTATGCCAACCTACCACCAACACACCCAACCTACAACCACTAAACCACCCACTTACCACTAAACCCCCCACCACAATAACCTAAACCTGGTCGATTATGTAGAAGTTATAGATCGAGGAGAGACACATGATGATGAATTTGGCTGGCCTTAGCAAAATCTGAAACCTGGTCGACAGCGTCACCCGCACCCTGGTCGACACCGTCACCTCAGAGCTCACATTATCCAGGGGTACTTAACGAGTTAACGAGTCGTTAGCGGTGGCAGTAGTTACGGATGCCAAAATAACCTGGGCTGGCGGGCTGGTCGTCACCCACCCACTCACAGGTCGATATGCCGCGCCTTACGAGCCGTAGTAACTCGTTACCATGATCCAGTAACTTGGGTTACCATGAGCCAGTAGCTTGGGTTACCATGAGCCAGTAACTTGGGTTACTATGAGCCAGTAACTTGGGTTACCATGAGCCAGTAACTTGGGTTACCATGAGCCAGTAACTTGGGTTACCATAAGCCAGTAACTTGGGTTACCATGATCCAGTAACTTGGGTCACCATGAGCCAGTAACTTGGGTTACCATGATCCAGTAACTTGGGTTACCATGATCCAGTAACTTGGGTCACCATGAGCCAGTAACTTGGGTTACCATGAGCCAGTAACTTGGTTTACCATGTTCCAGTAACTTGGGTTACCATGAGCCAGTAACTTGGGTTAACACCACGAGAAAACGGGCCTCACCAAACACCTCACTGTGAGGGTAAACAAAGGTTCAATTCCACACACGAATATAAAGTCAGGCACCTTCACCTCTGAGACGAGTGTGGCAAGTTCAACCCAAGTAATTGACAACTTAATGACAACTTTAACGACCCAACCTAACCTAAGGAGGAGGCTATATGCATGATTAATATATGCACAATATGCAACAACTTACTCCCGTGTTGGTAGATGGGACGCCATGTCTGACCCATGCTCACACTGTATGACCAACACACAAATCCATTATTTAAGAGAAGTTTATAAAGTTCATCTCATTCTACATCCAGTAAGACCTCGCTACATGGATTTCGAGGATAAAGATGTCTGATTGGATGGCCCACATCAACAAGGGGTCCTGGTATATAATCATTATAGCCTAGGGAAACGTACAGGGTGTCGATATGTGATGATACTCCTGTTGGACGAAGACATTATCGACCCAGACATCGAAACGACTGGCTCTGCCCGAAGATCAGATGCACATGTCAAGACACGTCCTTTACCATCATTTATCTGGTTTCTTCATCTTCATAGCTTTTATCTTTTCCTTTTTTTTTGTTTAGCTCTGGTGGTTGTGGTGTGTCGGTGCATGTTGCTTTGGAGCGTCCACTGTCTCGACTCTGGTGGGTATATATGATCTCTCAATCAGAAATGTGTTGGTCGTTCGAGTTTTTCACGAGCACATATCATAATGGGGCTCAAGAGACGAGGGAGCGGGATCATGACAGAAAAATTCTCTCCCGAATTCCTTCCATTTGTGTGTGTGTGTGTGTGTGTCTCCAGACGACTGGGCCCTCATTTGCATACGTGTATGACAGCCAGTCGCCTCAAAGCATAATAAGCTTTTCTGAACTCCAAGTCCCACCCTCCCAAGGTAGCGCCTTCAGGAACACTACTTCATCAGAAGCACCAAATTTGAATCTTCATGAAGGCTGCCGATTTCACTTTACCTTCTTTTTTTTCTTTCATCTTTTAACAATGGCAGGTCCAGTTGAATAAGGTTCAATTTACACTTCCTCTCCCTTCACAGACTCCAGAGGCGTCAGACGGCGTGGCGATCAGCTGGAATTATGACCTTTAAGAGATTCGACCATAGGGAAGACTTTCCCTTGACTTCCAAATATGCCAAATCATCATTACGTCTTGTGGGTTACCAACATACATTTGATGTGGCGACATACAGTTCCATTAATGACCTAGTTATGACACCTGGACCATTACAATTCTTAAGGAGCACTTCGTATAAATGTGCCGATTCATTTGGAAATTCTATGACAAACGAAGGAAGCGAATCAGAGAAAAATACAATGTAGCGAGCAGAGACAAGAGTAAACACCCTCAAATGATTCACTCTTGGATGAACATGGATGAAGCTCAAGGAACAGCAAAAAAAAAAAAAAAAGAAAGAAAAAAAAAGAATGGACAGTGTATGGACTTTGTCCAGGAATAATACCCTCTCTCCGTACCTGATTACGTGTTTGTTATTCATTGTACTTCATTGTAACAAGGGGCATTACAGCACAGCAGAAACTAATGGAGTATCCTGTGTGAGAGGGCGGCTGGGGGCAAAGAATGGAAAGTGAGAGCGCTTCTCAGAATGACTTAGTGATTGATGAGTCCCACGTGGGTTTTGCCCTGATGAAAAGGAGGGTTTAGTACACACACACACACACACACACACACACACACACACACACACACACTCATGAAAAAATACTTCTCACTGCACTTAGCAAATTACGAACTTCCCTGGATACTCGTAGCATTTTCCACCAAACATCTGTCAACCTTGTCACACGCTTTCTCCAGGTCCATAAATGTCATGTGACAGTTCAAACACAAAGGATTAAACCACACATCCTCAACCTCTTTAGCCAAGAGCCACATTGCTCCTCCGGTCTAGTATTCTCTTCTGGCCCTCGCTCTCCCAATCATTTCTCTCCCATACACCGTACGAGGTAAACTTGAAATACACTTATCCCTGCAATATGAGTACTCACTTTATCTCCCTTATCCTTACATATGTGTACTGTGTATGATTACTACCACGTCTCCTTAGGCCATACGAACACGTTCAGCCTTTACTAACCAAAGACACTGGTCACTCTCTCCCTTCGCCTTTTCTTGACGATTTCATCTACCAGTCTGTCTACTCTTGTCACAATTCTTCAACATAAACACGACTTTCTCAACCTTGCCTCTGTTGACCATGTATCATTCAACTGGAGTGTCTTGCTGTGAACATCTTTTCTAACCACATCCACCATCAAATACATCCAACACTCCCTCAAAATGCTCACTCCATCACCTTTTTTTTCTTCCACTTCTTCTTTGTTTGTCATGACTTCCTCATTCATTTACCCCTTACTGCTGCTCCCACTTGTTCTCTAGTTCTCACAGTGTTCACCTCCGTTCATAACACTTCCTTGTTCTCCCCGAGGCTCAGTGATGTTGATCAAATCAATTTTGACACAATGCACTAGTAGGTAGAAGCGAGCCTCGTGGAATATAATGATGCTGAATTTGAGCAATCAAGCTATGGAACACGTAAATATACGTTCGTAGAACCATACTACGGACCAACGGAGAAAGTGTACGAAGTGAAACAAGTGAAACGAGAATTCAGGCAACACACTGAGACTACAACACCCTCAGGATAACTGATAACTGATAATGATTCAGGGAAATTTCAGTACAAGAAAACTTCTGCGTCGTATGGAATACAATGGGGCATACCGGAAACAGGTGACACAGAAACACATGACGGCCCAACCAGGGAGCTAGAACGACTATTCAGTGCCAGAAATGAAAGAAAAAAAAAAAGGCTTGGAAACTCGACAGAAAGAAATGGCTGTCGAAGTCATTCCTAAACTACGGTCATAGGAGAGCAGTTAAGGAAGTCAAGTGTCTGCTGAGAAATACTGGAATTGCTTTCAAGCTCAATGAAGTCTTCAGCAAGCTGTACGCATCATACATAAGGCCACAACTTGAGCAAGTTGAAGTCTAAAACTTGAGTATACATCTAAGTTTGGTCACCACATCTAAAAAAGAGTTACCAGAGAAGGTCCAAAGGAGAGGGACAAAGATGGTGCCAGAAGTAAGAGCTGAGATTACGGGGCAAGGCTAGAGGCGTAAAAATCATTTGCCCATCTTGGAAGAAGGATGACTGAGGGGTGACTTGATGACAATCATTAAATTCTTCAACCAGGATAATGACAACAACAGTAAATAGACTTTCGAAAGCTGCAAGGACGGGCGAACTAGAGAACACAACGCGAAATAAGGAAGGAAACTTGTTGAAAAGATGTAAACAAACGCATCTATAGTATAAGCGAAATGGGTGAATGGAATAGTGAACGAATACGTAGGTTAAACCTGAAAGCGTACATGAATCTTGAATGGCGTGTGATGGAGAACGTTCAAGAGAAAGGTCACCACAAGTGTAAAACTCCCACACCAGTAGTACAGGAACAGGTAAACACACACACACACACACACACACACACACACACAAAGATACATCTCAAACTGGAGATACAGCTGAAAAGATGAATGTAAATTAGATAACCATCGAAATACATGGCACCAAAGAATATCTTCGACTCACATTTCTTGAGGAGAATTAAAGCTCCAGTGACCATGAACATCCAATAGACTTTTAACACTTCATCCCCTTCTCTTACTAATAGATATATGAAAATACATAAGATATCGCATATCTCTACCCTTATCAGAGCACAGGCTTCAAGTGGCTCCCCTTATCTACTTTCCACACCCACGAACACGACAGATTCTACCCAAATGCTCTTACCTCCAGTGGGATTCAACACAGGGGAGGGAGGGAAAAATGGGAAAAAAAGAAAGAAAGAAAGAAAGAATGCGTGTGTATTGTTGTGTATATGCGTGAGGTCACAATCCGGCGTGACCTGGTGCATGCCTGTGGGATTAAAAGTGCATGTGCATGCGCATACCATGCATTTTTTTTTTGCTTGCAGCGTTGAAACTTTTCAGCTAGAGGCTGCATGGCAGAATAACTGGTGCATTCTCCACACACACACACACACTATATATATATATATATATATATATATATATATATATATATATATATATATATATATATATATCATCCCTGGGGATAGGGGAGAAAGTATACTTGCCACGTATTCCCTGCGTGTCGTAGAAGGCGATTAAAAAGGGGAGGGAGCGGGTGGCTGGAAATCCTCCCCTCTCGTTTTTACTTTTCCAAAAGAATGAACAGAGAAGGGGGCCAAGTGAAGATCTTCCCTCTTAGACTCAGTCCTCTGTTCTTAACGCTACCTCGCTAACGCGGGAAATGGCACACACACACACACACACACACACACACACATATATATATATATATATATATATATATATATATATATATATATATATATATATATGTGTGTGTGTGTATATATACATATCATCATTATCATACTTGATCGCCGTTTCCCGCGTCATTACATACGACAATTAGAGAATGCGGATGCGTCTCTCCGTCTGTTCCTAGCGCTACCAAGCTCACGCAGGAAACGACGATATAAAAAGAAAGTCCTACACCTTCTGTCTATCCCTGGAGACAGAGGAGTAAGAATCCTACCAAATTGTGCCCACCAAATGTGATAACAGGCAACTACCAGGAGTGGGAGCGGGGTTTTGGAAAAAATCTTCCCTTCCTGTATTACCACTTTCCAAAATCAGGAAAATATGGGAACCAGCACTGAAATTTCTCCTCGACGGGTCATGCTGGGTTGGTGCTGTCTGCGTGCGCTGGGGCCTAACCAAGATGAGAAAGGAGACAGAAGGTATGTATGTCTGGTGACAGAAACCAGGATGAGTTCTGCTTCTGTGTGACGGTAAGATGAAGAAAATGGGGTGTTGGGAGGCCTTTCAAGAACTCACCTTTGTTTCATTTCCCTGGTGGTTATCATGCCAATGTATATCAAATTCTTTGAAAGAACAAATAGATCAAATTCACTTCTTTGGTCAGATGTATAGATAAGGCGTTATTTCTATAGGCAAATGTCATGCCAATGTATATCAAAGTCTTTGAAAGATCGAAACGATCAAATTCACTTCTTTGGTCAGATGTATAGATAAGGAGTTATTTCTATAGGCAAATGTCATGCCAATGTATATCAAAGTCTTTGAAAGAACGAAACGATCAAATTCACTTCTTTGGTCAGATGTATAGATAGGGCGTTATTTCTATAGGCAAATGTCATGCCAATGTATATCAAAGTCTTTGAAAGAACGAAACGATCAAATTCACTTGTTTGGTCAGATGTATAGATGGGGCGTTATTTCTATACGCAACTGTCATGCCAATGTATATCAAAGTCTTTGAAAGAACGAAACGATCAAATTCACCTATTTGGTCAGATGTATAGATAGGGCGTTATTTCTATACGCAACTGTCATTCCAATGTATATCAAAGTCTTTGAAAGATCGAAACGATCAAATTCACTTCTTTGGTCAGATGTATAGATAGGGCGTTATTTCTATACGCAACTGTCATTCCAATGTATATCAAAGTCTTTGAAAGAACGAAACGATCAAATTCACTTCTTTGGTCAGATGTATAGATAGGGCGTTATTTCTATAGGCAAATGTCATGCCAATGTATATCAAAGTCTTTGAAAGAACGAAACGATCAAATTCACCTATTTGGTCAGATGTATAGATGGGGCGTTATTTCTATAGGCAAATGTCATGCCAATGTATATCAAAGTCTTTGAAAGATCGAAACGATCAAATTCACCTATTTGGTCAGATGTATAGATGGGGCGTTATTTCTATAGGCAAATGTCATGCCAATGTATATCAAAGTTTTTGAAAGATCGAAACGATCAAATTCACTTCTTTGGTCAGATGTATAGATAGGGCGTTATTTCTATAGGCAAATGTCATGCCAATGTATATCAAAGTCTTTGAAAGATCGAAACGATCAAATTCACTTGTTTGGTCAGATGTATAGATGGGGCGTTATTTCTATAGGCAAATGTCATGCCAATGTATATCAAAGTCTTTGAAAGATCGAAACGATCAAATTCACTTGTTTGGTCAGATGTATAGATGGGGCGTTATTTCTATAGGCAAATGTCATGCCAATTCCTTTTCGACCAGGCCATATTTTCGACCAGGCCATATTTTCGACCAGGCCATAATTTCGACCAGGCCATATTTTCGACCAGGCCATATTCTCGACCAGGCCATATTTTCGACCAGGCCATATTTTCGACCAGGCCATATTTTCGACCAGGCCATATTTTCGACCAGGCCATAATTTCGACCAGGCCATATTTTCGACCAGGCCATATTCTCGACCAGGCCATATTTTCGACCAGGCCATAATTTCGACCAGGCCATATTTTCGACCAGGCCATATTCTCGACCAGGCCATATTTTCGACCAGGCCATATTTTCGACCAGGCCATATTCTCGACCAGGCCATATTCTCGACCAGGCCATATTTTCGACCAGGCCATATTTTCGACCAGGCCATATTTTCGACCAGGCCATATTTTCGACCAGGCCATATTTTCGACCAGGCCAATACACCCACCCTGGTAACAACCCATACAAACAACAGGACTACACTATACGCTGCATGTCAAACAACCTGGCAATTCCATTCATTTCACCACACAAGTGTCAGGTCAAACGAGAATATTTTTTCCTTACACACACCCCCCCCTTGCTCCCTCCCCCCCATCCCCACACACGCATCCCGTTTACTCAAGCAGGAAAATAAAACATTTTGGGAGAGAGAGAGAGAGAGAGAGAGAGAGAGAGAGAGAGAGAGAGAGAGAGAGAGAGAGAGAGAGAGAGAGAGAGAGAAAGAGATGGGGGGAAAATAGAAAACACACGGCGCACAGATATGCAGATGTAAATATAAAAGGGGGGAAAAAAAAGGGAAAGAATTACACAGACAGAAGCCCCCCAAAAAAAAATCATTTTGAGGAACGGAGAAACAGACAACAGGCTCCTGTTGACCCCTTCCGTTATATAACAGACTCACAACGACAAGTCCCACTTTCGGAAAAGCGACCTTTGTGAAGCTTCTGCCTTCCCGTTAAAAGCTGTGGACTTCCCAACTTCCTTTCGTCTTTCCCATAACCTTCCCATACCCTTACACATCTTGGGTCACCAACGCCTTCAGCGAGTATGATTAATTCAAGATATTCCTTTTTCTTCTTATAACCTTTTTATTCTTTTTAATCTTGTTTCGTCCGTGTGGTCGTGAATGGGGAATGCTCCGTCCACCTGTGCCATAGTGATCAATGCTGATCAATATGGGTTGTGATCAATGGTGATCAATATGAAGAGATGGGTTGTGATCAATGTTGATCAATATGAAGAGAGAAGGCTTGTGATCAATGGTGATCAATATGAAGAGAGATGGCGTGTGATCAATGGTGATCAATATGAAGAGAGAAGGCTTGTGATCAATGGTGATCAATATGAAGAGAGAAGGCTTGTGATCAATGCTGATCAATATGAAGAGAGAAGGCTTGTGATCAATGGTGATCAATATGGGTTGTGATCAATGGTGATCAATATGAAGAGAGAAGGCTTGTGATCAATGCTGATCAATATGAAGAGAGAAGGCGTGTGATCAATGGTGATCAATATGAAGAGAGAAGGCTTGTGATCAATGGTGATCAATATGGAGAGAGAAGGCGTGTGATCAATGGTGATCAATATGAAGAGAGAAGGCTTGTGATCAATGGTGATCAATATGGAGAGAGAAGGCGTGTGATCAATGGTGATCAATATGAAGAGAGAAGGCTTGTGATCAATGGTGATCAATATGAAGAGAGAAGGCGTGTGATCAATGGTGATCAATATGAAGAGAGAAGGCTTGTGATCAATGGTGATCAATATGAAGAGAGAAGGCTTGTGATCGATGGTGATCAATATGAAGAGAGAAGGCTTGTGATCAATGGTGATCAATATGAAGAGAGATGGCTTGTGATCAATGGTGATCAATATGAAGAGAGAAGGCTTGTGATCAATGCTGATCAATATGAAGAGAGATGGCGTGTGATCAATGTTGATCAATATGAAGAGATGGCTTGTGATCGATGGTGATCAATATGAAGAGAGAAGGCTTGTGATCAATGCTGATCAATATGAAGAGAGATGGCGTGTGATCAATGTTGATCAATATGAAGAGATGGCTTGTGATCGATGGTGATCAATATGAAGAGAGAAGGCTTGTGATCAATGGTGATCAATATGAAGAGAGAAGGCTTGTGATCAATGGTGATCAATATGAAGAGATGGGTTGTGATCAATGTTGATCAATATGAAGAGAGAAGGCTTGTGATCAATGGTGATCAATATGGAGAGAGAAGGCTTGTGATCAATGGTGATCAATATGAAGAGAGATGGCGTGTGATCAATGGTGATCAATATGAAGAGAGAAGGCTTGTGATCGATGGTGATCAATATTAAGAGAGAAGGCTTGTGATCAATGGTGATCAATATGAAGAGATGGCTTGTGATCAATGCTGATCAATATGAAGAGAGAAGGCTTGTGATCAATGGTGATCAATATGAAGAGAGAAGGCTTGTGATCAATGGTGATCAATATGAAGAGAGAAGGCTTGTGATCAATGGTGATCAATATGAAGAGATGGGTTGTGATCAATGTTGATCAATATGAAGAGAGAAGGCTTGTGATCAATGGTGATCAATATGGAGAGAGAAGGCTTGTGATCAATGGTGATCAATATGAAGAGAGATGGCGTGTGATCAATGGTGATCAATATGAAGAGAGAAGGCTTGTGATCGATGGTGATCAATATTAAGAGAGAAGGCTTGTGATCAATGGTGATCAATATGAAGAGAGAAGGCTTGTGATCAATGCTGATCAATATGAAGAGAGAAGGCTTGTGATCAATGGTGATCAATATGGAGAGAGAAGGCTTGTGATCAATGGTGATCAATATGGAGATGGGTTGTGATCAATGGTGATCAATATGAAGAGAGGAGGCTTGTGATCAATGGTGATCAATATTAAGAGAGAAGGCTTGTGATCAATGGTGATCAATATGAAGAGAGAAGGCTTGTGATCAATGGTGATCAATATGAAGAGAGAAGGCTTGTGATCAATGGTGATCAATATGAAGAGAGAAGGCTTGTGATCAATGGTGATCAATATGAAGAGAGAAGGCTTGTGATCAATGGTGATCAATATGAAGAGATGGGTTGTGATCAATGTTGATCAATATGAAGAGAGAAGGCTTGTGATCAATGGTGATCAATATGAAGAGAGAAGGCTTGTGATCAATGCTGATCAATATGAAGAGAGAAGGCTTGTGATCAATGGTGATCAATATGAAGAGATGGGTTGTGATCAATGTTGATCAATATGAAGAGATGGGTTGTGATCAATGTTGATCAATATGAAGAGAGATGGCGAGTGATCAAAGAGGAAAGAGACAATTTCTCTCTAAGATTGAATCCCCCAAACTGATATGTTGTCTGTAAACACAGGAAATAAAAAGGGCCTTTGAGGGAATATCCTCACCTGGCCCCCTTCTCTGTTCCTTGTTTTGGAAAATTAAAAAAAAACTAAGAGGGGAGGATTTCCAGCCCCCCTCTGCTCCCTACCCTTTTAGTCGCCTTCTACGACACGCAGGGAATACGTGGCAAGTATTCTTTCTCCCCTATCCCCAGGGATGTCTTATCTATCAGAATCTTTATGTGTGTCGTTCATATATATATATATTTTGTGTCGTCCTAGACTTGCCATGGTCGTTGGCCCGAGAGAGAGAGAGAGAGAGAGAGAGAGAGAGAGAGAGAGAGAGAGAGAGAGAGAGAGAGAGAGAGAGAGAAAAGAGAACTGTGGCTTTACCTAAACCTTTGAGAGCCTTTCTAGTAGAAGGTCGACCTTGAAGAGAGGCCACATCTTATTTATTTATTCATTCATTTATTTATTTATCTATTTTTTTGGGGGGAGAGGTCACAGAAATTCAAGGAATTTTAATTTTGTAAGGTAACCCACCGCCCCCAGCCCCCCTAATCTCAGAAAATTTATCGAGGTGGAAGGAGGAGACACAAAAAGGATCATGCTCATATTTGATAAGGAATTGAATATTGATAGCATAACCTCGCATCGTACACACCATTCACCTCCTTTGTCATAACAGGCTATTGGCTCGACCCTCAAGTGTTTAGGGCTGAGGAGTGATATATATATATATATATATATATATATATATATATATATATATATATATATATATATATATATCCCTGGGGATAGGGGAGAAAGAATACTTGTTACGTATTCCCTGCGTGTCGTAGAAGGCGACTAAAAGGGGAGGGAGCGGGGGGGCTGGAAATCCTCCCCTCTCGTTTTTTTTTTCAATTTTCCAAAAGAAGGAACAGAGAAGGGAGCCAAGTGAGGATATTCCCTCAAAGGCCCAGTCCTCTGTTCTTAACGCTACCTCACTAATGCGGGAAATGGCGAATAGTATGATAGAAAGAAAGATATATATATATATATATATATATATATATATATATATATATATATATATATATATATATATATATATACATATATATCCCTGGGGATAGGGGAGAAAGAATACTTGTTACGTATTCCCTGCGTGTCGTAGAAGGCGACTAAAAGGGGAGGGAGCGGGGGGGCTGGAAATCCTCCCCTCTCGTTTTTTTTTTCAATTTTCCAAAAGAAGGAACAGAGAAGGGAGCCAAGTGAGGATATTCCCTCAAAGGCCCAGTCCTCTGTTCTTAACGCTACCTCACTAATGCGGGAAATGGCGAATAGTATGAAAGAAAGAAAGATATATATATATATCATCCCTGGGGATAGGGGAGAAAGAATACTTGCCACGTATTCCCTGCGTGTCGTAGAAGGCGACTAAAAGGCGAGGGAGCAGAGGGAGGGCTGGAAATCCTCCACTCCCATTATTTAATTTTCCAAAAGAAAGAACAGAGTAGGGGGCCAAGTGAGGATACTCCCTCTAAGGCTCAGTCCTCTGTTCTTAAACGCTACCTCGCAAATGCGAGGTAGCGTTTAAAGCGCTGCAATAAAAAAGAAAAAAAAAAAAATTCTTCGTATTTCGCGTACATCTTTAATGGATAAATTTCGTAATGATATCAGACATATAACAACTCTCAGCGGTAATACGTACGAAATTTCGTTAAAAGTACGAAAGTACCGAACATGAAGAAACGATCCTTCATATGAAGGGCAACTACCTCCTAAATGAAGGGCAACTACCTCCTAAATGAAGGGCAACTACCTCCTAAATGAAGGGCAACTACCTCCTAAATGAAGGGCAACTACCTCCTAAATGAAGGGCAACTACCTCCTAAATGAAGGGCAACTACCTCCTAAATGAAGGGCAACTACCTCCTAAATGAAGGGCAACTACCCCCCAAATGAAGGGCAACTACCTCCTAAATGAAGGGCAACTACCTCCTAAATGAAGGGCAACTACCCCCCAAATGAAGGGCAACTACCTCCTAAATGAAGGGCAACTACCTCCTAAATGAAGGGCAACTACCCCCCAAATGAAGGGCAACTACCTCCTAAATGAAGGGCAACTACCTCCTAAATGAAGGGCAACTACCTCCTAAATGAAGGGCAACTACCTCCTAAATGAAGGGCAACTACCTCCCAAATGAAGGGCAACTACCTCCTAAATGAAGGGCAACTACCTCCTAAATGAAGGGCAACTACCTCCTAAATGAAGGGAAGAAGATGGGAACTCACCTGGTAATATGAAGCAAGACGATTTCCATTCTCACGAAAGTTGCATTTTCATCGCTTCAAAAAAAAAAAAAAAAAATTAATTTTTCTATTCTCAATTTTTACGCATAAAAAAAATAAAACTAAATGACGAGAGGAATAACAAGTCGTCAAGTTACATTACAGGATGGAATTGCACGACCGTACTCCGGGGCCACAGCTCCAGCGATGCGATGCCGGCCAAAATCGAACACGAAATTATGGCCAACACAATTTTGGACAAAATGACCCGGAATTATAATGCATCACACTAATACAATGACGAACGACTTCAGCCGACCCAACCTGTCATATAAACTACACTTACGAGACAAGATAATATATATATATATATATATATATATATATATATATATATATATATATAATATATATATATATATATATACATATACATATACATATATATATATATATATATATATATATATATATATATATATATAATCATATCATCAGGGGAGACACAAGAGATGTGATTATTACATGAAAGTGCACTTGGGAACTTATGGTGTTTCATTTTCCCCGTGGACTTATAGGAATATCTTGATAACGCGCAAAATTAAGATCCTTTCCAATATATATATAAATATATATATATATATATATATATATATATATATATATATATATATATATATATATATATATATATATACTTCCCACGTATTCCCTGCGTGTCGTAGAAGGCGACTAAAAGGGGAGGGAGCGGGGGGCTGGAAATCCTCCCCTCTCGTTTTTTTTTTAAATTTTCCAAAAGAAGGAACAGAGGGGGTCAGGTGAGGATATTCCAAAAAAGGCCCAGTCCTCTGTTCTTAGCGCTACCTCGTTAACGCGGGAAATGGCGAATAGTTTAAAAAAAAAATATATATATATATGAGACCTCACATCTCTATCCTACATTGAGGGGGGGGGGGGGTAATTTTAGATATACCTGCACATATAAAAATCTATCCAGATATATCAATTACCATTAAAGCATTGAGGACCAAATGGAGAAAAAAAAAATGTGTGCAAAAGCTTTTGAATTGTATTGAAACTCTTACGTAAAAATACGGGTGAAAAATGTCATACAGGATATCTGTTAAATGTCTGATGGAAAGATATGTCCAGTGCGGTCTTTACATATATATATATATATATATATATATATATATATATATATATATATATATATATATATATATATTATACACTTAATCGCAGTCTCCCGCGTTAGCGAGGTAGGGCAAGGAAACAGACGAGAAATGGCCCAACCCACCCACATGCACATGTATATACATAAACGCCCATACACGCACATATACATACATATACATTTTAACGTAAACCTACATACACATACAAAGACATATACATATATACACATGTACATATTCATACTTGCTGCCTTCATGTATATTATATATATATATATATATATATATATATATATATATATATATATATATATATATATATATATATATATTCCATCGTTACCCATTGAATTATTCAAATATTCTGCTGAGCAGCGACATATTGAAAGAAATACTGAATTCTGGTCCTGGTTTGACGAACAATATGGGGGCATAAGTGAAACTGGTCAAATACACAGTTGAGACACGAGATGCCACTGGCAGTGAATGGTATAAAACACCGTCATCCTGTAATGTATAGTGAATGATGAAGGCATCACGAAGTGGACGTACGATGAAGGAAACTCTGGGGGCGCAGGAAAAAATCTTTTTCTCTAACCGAACACAATGGATTCAGATCTTAAGAAAGAATATCATTGTTATTAAAAAAAAAAAAATAGGTTATACCAGGTCTATGACGAGTGGGTGAAAATAGTGATCAGAGAAGATATAGGATTGAAATGAAGGTTTCCAATGGCCATATACACAAAGACGTTGTATGGAGTGTATAAAGATGACACGGTGTCAGATGGCCAAATACACAAAGACGTTGTATGGAGTGTATAAAGATGACACTGAGGCCAGTTAGGTACTATTACAACGAAGACACCGAACATTTATTACTCAATTAACTTAGTATGAGTGGTAGATGAATAAGGTGAATGTAGACATAGCAGTATGAGTGGGGGATGAATGAAGTGAATGTAGATATAGCAGTATGAGTGGGAGATGAATGAAGTGAATGTAGACATAGCAGTATGAGTGGTAGATGAATAAGGTGAATGTAGACATAGCAGTATGAGTGGGAGATGAATGAAGTGAATGTAGACATAGCAGTATGAGTGGTAGATGAATAAGGTGAATGTAGGCATAGCAGTATGAATGGTAGATGAAAAAAAAAAAAGAAAGAAGACAGCAGTATGAGTGGTGGATGAAAAAAGTGACAGATGACATAGTTGATGCGTACAGGATATAAATATTTAAGAAGTTGTGTAATACATGAGACAGGTCAAGATATGTGACCCAATGAGCGTTGACCTCCCTCACTGTGCAACTACGCAATTACATTACGTAATTACATGTATACAAACAGGTCCACACACACACACACACACACACACACGTAAACATCCCCACACGCACCAAACCTTACCCAAAACTCTTGAGTATCAAAGTACTAAAACTTTTCCACACAATCATAAATCCTTCATCAAAAAGGCGTGGTGCTTTGACGGATCACACGCACACGCATCCCCATGACGAACGCTGACGAGACACACGAAAACCTTTGGTCATATATGACACGAAACGTATCTCCACACTTCCCTAATGGAGATAAACCAGCTCGTATGTAAGAGATAATAAAGATAATGTTTATCTACCGTGTCGTTATGCTCTCTCTACATTGTAGAACAGTTCTACCAGCAGCATCTGGCCTTCTGTCGTCTGGGGTCGCCAAAGATCGTGAACTCGTTGATTTACGCGTCCTGAACGATGGTGAACTGGTAATTTGCGCGTCCGGGTGAAGCGACCACTTCTAGCGGACCAGGCGCTTCGACGGCGACCACTTCTAGCGGACCAGGCGCTTCGACGGCGACCACTTCCAGCGGACCAGGCGCTTCGGCGGCGACCACTTCTAGCGGACCAGGGCTTCGACGGCGACCCACTTCCAGCGGACCAGGCGCTTCGACGGCGACCACTTCTAGCGGACCAAGGCGCTTCGACGGCGACCACTTCTAGCGGACCAGGCGCTTCGACGGCGACCACTTCTAGCGGACCAAGGCTTCGACGGCGACCACTTCTAGCGGACCAAGGCTTCGACGGCGACCACTTCTAGCGGACCAGGCGCTTCGACGGCGACCACTTCTAGCGGACCAGGCGCTTCGACGGCGACCACTTCTAGCGGACCAGGCGCTTCGACGGCGACCACTTCTAGCGGACCAGGCGCTTCGACGGCGACCCACTTCTAGCGGACCAGGCGCTTCGACGGCGACCCACTTCTAGCGGACCAGGCGCTTCGACGGCGACCACTTCTAGCGGACTAGGCGCTTCGACGGCGACCACTTCTAGCGGACCAGAGCTTCGACGGCGACCACTTCTAGCGGACCAGGCGCTTCGACGGCGACCACTTCTAGCGGACCAGGCGCTTCGACGGCGACCACTTCTAGCGGACCAGGCGCTTCGACGGCGACCCACTTCTAGCGGACCAGGCGCTTCGACGGCGACCACTTCTAGCGGACTTGGCGCTTCGACGGCGACCACTTCTAACGGACCAGGCGCTTCGACGGCGACCACTTCTAGCGGACCAGGGCTTCGGGGACTTATATTCCCACTGTTAATCTCGTCCACCCCGGATAGGTAGCGGGAGGCAGAGGACGAGAGGGGGAGGGGATGGATGGGGAATGGATGGTATGGGGGAAGGACGGTAGGGTGGGAAGGGAGAGATGGGAAAGGAAGGGAGAGAATGAACAGGAGAGGAAGAACAGGAGAAGGGAGGTGGAGCGGTGAGGGGGGTATATTAGGCACCAGGCGGAGGGAGGGAGGGAGGAGGAGGAGGGTAATAATGACAGGTAATGATGGATAGGAGGAGGAAGGGAAGGGGAGGGAAGGGGAGGGAAGGGGAAGGGGAAAGTATGGAGTGAGACTAATGAAGGGGTGGAGGTGGTGCTCTGTGGCCAGGGTTGACGTGTAATGACCCGGGATAAAGGTCGGTCGGTCTCTCATCTTCACCCGGGAAAGTGAGAAATCATCGATACAAATGACGGGTGGGTTGCGACACATCCTCGTCCAGGAAGTGTCTCCATGACGGGTGGGTTGCGACACGCCCTCGTCCAGCAAGTGTCTCCATGACGGGTGGGTTGTGACACACGCCCTCGTCCAGGAAGTGTCTCCATGACGGGTGGGTTGCGACACACGCCCTCGTCCAGCAAGTGTCTCCATGACGGGTAGGTTGCGACACACGCCCTCGTCCAGCAAGTGTCTCCATGACGGGTGGGTTGCGACACACGCCCTCGTCCAGCAAGTGTCTCCATGACGGGTGGGTTGCGACACACGCCCTCGTCCAGGAAGTGTCTCCATGACGGGTGGGTTGCGACACACGCCCTCGTCCAGGAAGTGTCTCCATGACGGGTGGGTTGCGACACGCCCTCGTCCACGATAGTGTCTCCATGACGGGTGGGTTGCGACACACGCCCTCGTCCAGGAAGTGTCTCCATGACGGGTGGGTTGCGACACGCCCTCGTCCACGACAGTGTCTCCATGACGGGTGGGTTGCCACACACGCCCTCGTCCAGCAAGTGTCTCCATCTCCCGTAAATCGTGGCAAGTATCTAGTCCAACGAAGGTCTGGGCCGCACATCACCACGATTTATTATGCTGAAATGATTTTCTCTTTTCTTTTTATGACGAAATGATCGGGATCTTGAGGCGCGTCCCTCCGCCGTCGTCACTGTAAGATACCGCGGCGTCAACTGGGATTTTTACGGTTACGAATCTAACCTGTCCATAACGAATCGAAACAACTTACGTGACCGCGTGCGAATAACTTATAACAAAATGTTATAACCCCGACTTATTCCTACTTTTAATGTCACTCTTTCGTTCGTGGGTTTTTTTTTATTTTTTACGACTTCGACACTTATTCTTTACGACGATACTCATCATAAATATGTATAAATTTTGGACCTTTAAATCATTCATAGAAAGGTCAATTCATACGTTTATATCATCCACCATCAAAATTCAGACTAACTGCTCAGTATGCAACAAGTTCAATTCCAGCGAGACGGAAAGGGAAGCAAGTCTTAGAAAACAATGGTATAAAGGAAAGATATTTGCATATTACCAATTGGTCTTGACCCATATACGATATGTACAGATACGATAAATAAGATCCTCTTCATCAAATACGGTAGATAAGACCCTCTCCATCAAATACGGTAGATAAGAGACTCTTCATCAAATACGGTAGATAAGACCCTCTTCATCAAATACGGTAGATAAGACCCTCTTCATCAAATACGGTAGATAAGACAATCTTCATCAAATACGGGAGATAAGACCCTCTTCACCAAATAAGGTAGATAAGACCCTCTTCATCAAATACGGTAGATAAGATCCTCTTCATCAAATACGGTAGATAAGACTCTCTTCATCAAATACGGTAGATAAGACCCTCTTCATCAAACACTGATTTAAGATGTCACTAGAGAGACAGGCAGATGGCCAAAAACATGGATAAAGGACAAACATTATACCACAGACAGACACTGAACTACAGACCTCTCTCGATGAGAAATGAGGGTTTTATGATTCTGGAGTAACAGAGGAAGAAATTACACGAGTGAGAACCAGCTGGGTTTTAGGGTAAGGAGTTTTGTGCGTAATAAGACTCTTAGATTTCTACAAGAGAGTGAGCTCTGTCTTCAGACAAATGGAAAGGCTGAGTAAACTGTTTCTATCTATAGTGCCAGAAAGTATTTGACACTGGATGGCATACGTGGCGGTTTAAGACGATATATCACATGGCATAAGTGGCCGATTAACAAGCTACATCACATGGCAAAAGTAGCCGATTAAGAAGACGCTTGATCATATGGCAGGCATAAAGGAGTCCATCTTCTTGGATGGATAAAGGATTACCTCACAGGAGGGACGCAAAGAACTCATGTCATGGAGTCCTTCTATAAGTGGGTCGAGGTGACGAGCAGAGTGCCACAAGGTTTTGTCTTGGGACCAAGGCTGTTCTTGATCCAAGTATATACAGCTTACCTGAAGGTCTGGACTCGTACCTGGATATGTTGGCACTTGATGTAAAGGTCACAATGAAAGGCGGAAAGAACTGCCCCAACTTACAAGGGAACTTAAACTGATGCATTGGTTGATGGAAATCAGCCCCGGGGTATGTGATGAGGATGGGACGAAGCCAAAGGTTTAAGATATGATCCAAGAATAAGCTTCAGTATTGTGTTTGTGAGAAGCACTTGTGAGTTGGCATTGTTTACCCAACCATTCGCCAAAAGAGGAGGTCGAGGCAACAGATACTTATCTTACACCACCGTTCCACCAATCTGACTTCGGTTTAGAGATAGACCATTTACTACGCGCTGGCACATGTCTATACTCCCTCTATCTGAGGTTTCATTGAAGCTTTTCTAAGCTACGTTCATGTAGTTTTCATTGACCACATGAAACCAACCCAGGTCTGCGCGTGAAGAGCGATAGGAGCATCCTTAAAAGCAAGTCTAAAAATTAGATGTTCATTCCCCACTACCAAGTTGACCCGCATTACATACAGTGTTGAAAGCGACCTCAAGAGTAATCAGTCAGTCATCACTTGTACCAAACTACCCAATTCAACATTATTAACAAGATCCTCATCTGTAGTTAGAACCAAGCCTATTTCCGTCGCGAGTAATTTGGATAAGGAAACTATCGAGCAAATGTAGGTCGAATCTACGTCTGGAACTACTGGGAAATGGATTCTCCCAGTGAGACACCGGTGTGTTAACATCTCCAACCGAATCATCACATATTTCTACAGACTGATCATCAAATCCTTCGTCCACCCTCTGGTGTCTGTGCTGGGGCCCTATGAGCTAGCCCGGCTTGTGGACAATTCATCAGCCTTTACCCAACACAGTTCCCCCACTTACCCTCAAGTTTGGCCTATGAGGAAGCGCCTCCTCCATACATCATTGGACGTACGTCCCCAAGCTAAATATCATCCCTACACCAACATCTCTTTACTTTACCCAGAGACGCCTCTAATGCCATCTATACCACCCTGCCCTATCTACACGATCATGGCATCTCAGAGAACCTGTCTTATTATCCACCGCCATATTCTATTCTTTTGTCTCTTCCTCACTACCCTACATCTCTCAGGCTTCCTCAGTCCATGACCAAATGCTCTGACAAATGTAGATATGTAACTCTAACCTTCAGTGTCTTTTGAAACCTTAGTGCAAGACGAGGTAAGACTCCATGACTAAATGCTCTCACAAATGTAGATATGTAACTCTCACCTTCAATGTCTTTTGAAACCTCAGTGCAAGACGAGGTAAGACAAGGTTAGGTTGGAATATAGTTTTCTCGTATGATCTGCAAAACCATATGACAAAATCAGAAGTGCAAACAAGAAAAAGGAAAAATATGCATTAACTCTAAAACAAGAACTAGTCTGCAATTTTTCCTCTCAAAGACTGAAAGATCAAGGCAAATTCACTAGTGTACGTGGTTGATGTGTTTTTTCTTCCTTTTACGCCACTTTATGACAGAGTAACCGGTAGATTCCGTTTTTTATTAGGTTATCATCATTTACTCACGTCTGATTAACTTTATTGAGACCCAACCTCGCTGGTATGTGACGTGAGGCAATTGTGTGTGTGTGTGTGTGTGTGTGTGTGTGTGTGTGTGTGTGTGTGTGTGTGTGTGTGTGTGTGTGGCCTGGGGGTTTATCGACTCCATCATTACGGAAACAACGCACCTCATATTTATGTTATCTTCATAAAATGTAATAAGGGAACTTCAAGCCCACGTCGGGAATAAATAAAGAGAGAGAGAGAGAGAGAGAGAGAGAGAGAGAGAGAGAGAGAGAGAGAGAGAGAGAGAGAGAGAGAGAGAGAGAGTCTCTATTCTTCCCTACCGTTTTATAAAAAACGGGAAAGCGGAAGAGAGAGAGAGAAAAAAAAAAGAAGAAAAAAACATAATAATCAAACAAGCTTATATAAGATTAAGCTGAAACCATCCACCCTCCACCACCACCACAACACACTGGTCATGTCTACATTGATGAGGGAGGGGGGGGAGGGGGGAGGGGTAGGCATTTGCCTCGAGATATCACAAAAATGCAACGGCATCATAACTTATTCAGCGTGTTATTCAGAATTATTCACGGTGTGGGGTTATTCATGCAGGGGGCTAAGTTAGGGACAGGTTAATCATTCCCCCCGACCTTAAACAATTCGGTTGTTTACGAGGCCGTAAATCGCGGGTAATGGACAATTCCCGGGTTCGAAACCCGGGCCATGGTCTGGCCCCTACGACGACGGTGGTTGGGATCGTAATATCCCGTCCCACACACACACACACACACACACAGAACACGCGGGGGTTCAAGAGCAACCCCCTATCATTGCAACTCGTGAAACTGTGAATAATAAGCAAAATAAAGTTAGTCTAAAGGCAGAGTCGAGGGGGTTTAATTCCCCACATTAAGCCGATGACACAAAGGATCCGACGCGCCTTACGTCTCCTCTGAAGAACCGCGACTGGTAATCTTGGCTGAATTGTGGAAATAATCACTGGGTGGCCAGGAATGGCCCGCGCCACGTTTTCTATCCTCCGCTAAGGGAAAACGGGGGAGGGGATGGTGGTGGTTGTGGTGTCCTTCGCCCAAAAGGAACCATATTATGGATTGGTTTCGCCACACCACGATGATGGATCGTTCACGCCAAAAACTGTGGATTTATGTAACCGGTAAAGCCAAATAAAGACGAGTAAATATTTACCCTAAACAAAAAAATAAATAAAAGAGGGGGGGCGGAGGGATTATTTATTATTCTTTATACTTTAATATCATCACTACCACGAGCGCCCTCTCTCGTCTAACTGTTTACATCATACGAGAATATCAACCTTAATCCCTAAACCCCCCCACTCCCCAAGGCTCCCCACGAAATCCCAATCTCTTTATCAATTAAAGTAATATATGAAAGATAAGTCAGTATTGCTTTCACAAGTCCCACAGGCCCAGGCCACTGAGTTAGCACTCATAATGCCACGATTTATGCTCGGGGTTTGGCACGGAGCGAAGAGGAGAAAGGTGTTCGCTCAAACCACCTGCCAATTGTGTACGAAGGAGAGAAGCAGTGAAGGAACCTCCAACGCCAGAGTTCAAGGTTACACTCCACTCGTCCTCCATTATCCATTTTCCTTACCATCTTCTGCCTCGTCTTTATTAAAGGGGAAAGTGTCCATTGTAGTGGCGCACAGACTGATTCAGGTGGGTGACGGCTGTATAGGAGGAGGAGGAGGAGGAGGAGGAGGAGGAGGAGGAAGAGGAGGAGGAAGGGAAGATTGAAAAGAAAAATGCTAATAAAGATCTGATGATAATGAGGAACATGATAGATGTAAAGACAGAAGAAGAGGCAAAAATATTAGGAAGAGATAAGAAGAAGATAAAGAAGAAGAAGAAGAAGAAGAAGAAGAAGAAGAAGAAGAAGAAGAAGAAGATAAAGAAGAAGAAGAAGAAGATAAAGAAGAAGAAGAAGAAGAAGAAGAAGAAGAAAGAAGAAGAAGAAGAAGAAGAAGAAGAAGATAAAGAAGAAGAAGAAGAAGAAGAAGAAGAAGAAGAAGATTATGATGATGATGAAGAGGAGGAAGATGAATACAAAGAGGAAGAAGAAGATGATGATGATGATGATGATGATGATGATGACGGCGAAGAGGAGGAAGATGACTACAAAGAAGAAGAAAAAGAAGAAAAAGAAGAATCACAACCACAACAACAACAACAACAACAAACAATAACAACAAAAGATGGCGTATGAGACCGAGTGTATGTGTGTGTGTGTGTGTGTGTGTGTGTGTGTGTGTGTGTATAAGTAGACACGTCTATCATGCTGAAGATGAAAGTGAGGCAATACAATGTACGGAGGAGGAGGAGGAAACGGGGCCTTCATAATGCTCAAGGATCCCCTTCCATGTGGCTCTTGCAGCGCCCAGGGAGCAAGCCACGTCCACCAGGCGGGACCACTGGTCACGAAGTGAGATAAGGTGTGTGTGTGTGTGTGTGTGTGTGTGTGTGTGTGTGTGTGTGTGTGTGTCTGTGCGTGTGTGAGTTGAGTTGCATCTTTAGCACGACGGGTCTGTAGATATGTTACTTTAGAACAATACAAGAATATAAACAATGAAGCTAATGACACAGCCCTAAATCATCTAAAAGGCTATGATACAAGAAAGTAATCCAATCATTGCAGGCAATGCCAAAGCCCTAAATTAAAAGGCTGTAATACAAGAATGTAATCCAATCATTGCAGGCAATGAGATAGTCCTAAATTAAAAGGCTATAATACAAGAATGTAATCCACTCTGCAGGCAATAAGATAGCCCTAAATTATCTAAAAGGTTATAATACAGGAATGTGTTCTTAAAACGTAGAGGTCGGAGCATGTGCGTAGCGCGAAAACGTCCCTGGAGCAGGAAGTAATAATATCCAAACTTTATCGTATTCTGGGTCACATCTGAGGCGTATATGAGGGTCGTTCCTTTAGCATTCAACGATACAAACCACCTCTTTCGTTGACCGCGTTCTTCACTCTTAAGTCTCGACCGGGCCAATACGTATGCCACTTGACTCTCATTGCGTTCTAATATCACAGTGCGACCTTCGTTATCAATATACAACTCACGGATAAGGCAATGCAACACACCCAGGGCCAAATGTTCAAGAGTATACATACGTATCTAAGCTTAGCATCAAGTCGTAGATGTTTTCCTAAATTCATTCCAAACAACAAATTGATCTGAAAGTGACCGACATCATAGTGGGATAACAGCCTATTCCCCCCCAAACCCGACTAAAGAATAGGCTTATGAAATGGTTTAAAGTTTCAGGCCTGCGGCTTCAGCCAGTGAGTAATCGCCTCTATGTGATCTCTACGACTGGGGGGTCAAAGGCCAACAACTATTTGCTGAAGGTGGGCCTCTACACTCTCAGATATGTGCTCTGTGCTGGCGACTGATAACGTCTTCCTCCAACACATGTGATAAACTTAAGATATGTGACTGAATCTATGACCTTTGTTGTTGTCCTTCAAAGACAAGATATGTGACTGAATCTATGATCTTTGATGTTGTCCTTCAAAGACAAGACATGTGACTGAATCTATGATCTTTGTTGTTATCCTTCAAACAAAGACAAGATATGTGACTGAATCTAAGATCTGTGATGTTATACACGTAAGGTAACATCTAGATATGTGACTCAATCTATGATCTTTGATGTTATACACGTAAGGTAACATCAAGATATGTGACTCAACCCTATGATCTGTGATGTTATACACGTCAGGTAACATCAAGATGTGTGACCAACCCTATGATCTGTGATGTTATACACGTAAGGTAACATCAAGATGTGTGATCAACCCTATGATCTGTGATGTTAGACACGTCAGGTAACATCAAGATGTGTGACCAACCCTATGATCTGTGATGTTACACACGTCAGGTCGAGGCTGGTCATGTACGTCACAATGGAGGGACGGAGGGAGGGACCAGTGTGCCTACATCATGACCATCCTACCCTCTAATTACCATGATATACGAGGGAAACCTTACCACCAGTCCAGGGGGGGGCGGGGGCCTTCTTCTTCCTCTTCTTTAATCCCATGATAGACTTCCTCCGAGAGAAAATGAATTCAGAAAACGCGAATACCAAACTACTGGTTAAACTGGCAACGCGTCTTCAGCTTTTTCTGTTTTCTTTTTTTTTTTTTTTCGCGGGGTTGGGAGAGAGAGAGAGAGAGAGAGAGAGAGAGAGAGAGAGAGAGAGAGAGAGAGAGAGAGAGAGAGAAAATGTAATCTTCTATTATTGCCTAAAAGCTTTGATTACTTTAGTAATGCGTTACCGTAAGAGACTTAAAGAGTCTCAGTGACGTAATTCTTTGGTGTTAACATTCGTCAAGGTAATTTTACTCTTGCATGATACAGCAAAATGTTAAGTCGTTAAACAAATAAATGAATCACTCATATTCAATATATTTCATTTAATAAACGAACCACTGATTTCAGTATATATGTCATTTAATAAATAAATCAGATATTCAGTATATGTCATTCAATAAATGAATCACTGATATTCAGTATATGTCCTTTAATAAATAAATCAGATATTCAGTATATATCATTTAATAAATGAATCAGATATTCATTACATGTCATTTAATAAATGAATCATATTTCGTGTACGTCATTTAATAAATAAATCATATTTGGTGTACGTCATTTGATAAATGAATCACATATTCAGTATATGTCATTTAATAAATGAGTCACTGATATTCAGTATATGTCATTCAATAAGTGAATCAGATATTTGATGTACGTCAATTACTAAATGAATCAGATATTCAGTATATGTCATTCAATAAATGAATCAGATATTCAGTATATGTCATTTAATAAATGAATCAGATATTCAGTATATGTCATTCAATAAATGAATCAGATATTCAGTATATGTCATTCAATAAATGAATCAGATATTCAGTATATGTCATTTAATAAATGAATCAGATATTCAGTATATGTCATTCAATAAATGAATCAGATATTCAGTATATGTCATTCAATAAATGAATCAGATATTCAGTATATGTCATTTGATCATTACAAAACCCTGAATCAAATCCCGAGTTCTGGTGTTACCCAGCGCCATTCTAAAAGCTCACATGTGCGCTACTTCCAGCAGCAGGGCATATGAGGCAGCTGTAGGTACAAAGCATCTCTTTTTTTTTTCTAATTCCTGTTTCTGATCTCTACTATAACAAACCACCTCGAAAAACACAATGGTTTCAAGCCACCTAAAAAAGACCCAATGATCTCAAACCACTTTGAAAAAAAACCATGGTCCCAAACCACCTTGAAAAGACCCAATGGTTTCAAACCACCTCGAGAAGACCCAATGATCTCAAACCACTTTGAAATAAAAACCAATGGTCTCAAACCACCTTGAAAAGACCCAATGGTTTCAAACCACCTCGAGAAGACCCAATGATCTCAAACCACTTTGAAATAAAAACCAATGGTCTCAAACCACCTTGAAAAGACCCAATGGTCTCAAACCACTTCGAAAAAAACTCAGTGGTCCATAGCTCTATGCACTGCTCAGTGTACAACCTGAACTGCATTTCTTGACACAGTGGGTGGTGTAGTTCACACAACATATGCTACAGATTGCTGACGGAGGATAAACATGTATTTTCACCCAAACGTACAAGACAGATTTCGCATGGGTCCAATCAGACACATACGTACCCAACACCCCTTCACAGGAGAACTAACCACATACGAGGAGCAATTAACCTATTTCACAATTCGTCTTTAATGGGTCTATAAACAGAGGAGATATGACGTCAAACTGCCAATTAATTTCGAGCAATGGATCCGCATGCATCATGTACACGATCACACATTCAACTGCTCTAAAAATATATACAAATCGAACGGCAAATCTGCCTCACAGTAAACATAGGAATAAAACGGGATCGTACAAAAACATCTTCTGGAAACTATTGATCTAGAGAACGTATTGTACTACTCTCATGCAAGGCACTTCATTGACAACCCCAGGGAGAAACGTTTCATGCTTGTAGTTCATTCCACGGTGTCTCAAGATGAACGAGGTGACGTACCACGGGATGGAACGAACCGAAGCCACGGGGGTAAGGCGTGCTGGTCAATGGAACGAACCAGGGCGTGTGAGGTGGCCTAGTGGAACCACGAGATGGTTTCGGAGACCCGGTTATCAATGGAAGGATCTGGTTTCGCTGCAGGATACTAACGGGATAGGAGCGAAGGATGTCTATTCCTGACGTCCACAAACGCTAAGTCGTTCAAATCGACTTCGTTCTCCTTACATCTCTATGGTGGAACACATTCCACGAAGGACGTAACTTCCTACGTTCACTTGTAGAGACAGAGCTGTGTCTGGGGCGAGAACATCTCAAGAACAACAAACCTGTTGCTGAGAACAAAATGGATGTTATCAGTTCCACTCCCTATGGGGGGGGGGGGGAGGATAGCTCACAACAGCTTTTAAAAATGTCGTAAAAGACATTGTGCAACTTAACAACAGGTTTTAAAGTGTCTCTTAAAAGACATTTTGCAAATCTTGAGCAACATTTCTTAACGAACCTGAGCGTCAAATTTCTTTTTTATACATATACGTCGATTTTACAAGTCTATCTCCCTCCATCAAACCGCTCCATCACACATGACGTGGATCAGATGCACACAGTCTCCTTGGCTTGTCATCCACACTCTTCAATTACCACTAATTCGATCATGATCAAAGGCTTCCAGACGGCAAAGAAAAAAAAACATTTGCATTTCTTTCAACCTTCCGACGTCATTGGGGTCAATATGCAAAACATCTCGGGCCAAGCAATTCCTGGAAATAGAAGGGAACGCAGCAATTCCTGGATATTATTATATGAAATAGAAGGGAACGCTTAAATACCTTCTGTTAACTGATAAAGTATCATCAAACACGCCTGAATGGTGGGTAAAGGACAGCGTTGCCCTGATAACTCAGTTATCCATTCGTTACCAAGACTGCAATATTTTGCAAAAGTCTCCCCTGAATGACTAAGGAGTTAACCCTACTGATGAAGTCTAAGGGAATGATAAAGAAAAACATTTCCTTCATATGGCTGCAAATTGTCAATATAAACACAGATACCGAACGACTTACTATTTCGTATCACATCTTGCTACATGTTGGGCAAGAATGCGAGACGTTATATGCATAACTAGGATAATTTCACACTGGCAATAACCTATTACAGAAAAGGTAAGGTTCTAGCCTTACATATCATCAATGAGATGTTTAATCCCACGTCCATGATGACCAAAATGAACCAATACGTCTCTTCATCTCTGAGATGAAACGATCAACACTTGTGTCTCGCCAATGAAGACACCTACTGTGAAATCATCTATGCTTGGGTCAGACTCTTTAAGTGTCTCTGAAGGACTCTGTAAGGAATTCAATCATCTCCTCTACCTTTTAGGCCTTGAACCATCTTCGAAAAAGGGCGCGACGCCTTACATTGCAAGATAACACAGAAGCTACGTGAAACTTAAGAGTTAATTAAGATTGTCCAATTTCTCCTTAATGACAGAGCTGTGTGGCTGACTAGCTTATGATAAACACCCCAGGCAGATGTGGTATACACACGGACACAAGGACGCCATGATAAGATATCGCGAATTTTTCCACCAGGGGGAAAAAAACAGAGGGAGGGAGGGAAACTAATGGTTGGCTATTGCCTGACTGTGGCTGTCTGTGGGGTGCTTGGGGAGAGGGGCGCCTCCACTTGCTCTTCCTTTCCACGAGACTTGGATTGATAATAGGAGAGAGAGAGAGAGAGAGAGAGAGAGAGAGAGAGAGAGAGAGAGAGAGAGAGAGAGAGAGAGAGAGACAGACAGAGAGTGAGAGACAGACAGACAGAGACACCTACCTTGAGGTACCGTCCCACGAGATCAAGCCACTGTTGACGGAGATGGGCCAGGCGTGTTCTTCCCCATCTTGTTGTGGGGTGATGCCTTGCTGTGGTCCACCTATGAAACGAATACAAACAAGGGAATGAGTGATAATGTCGGGGTGGGACATACGAAAGGCTGAAATAACTGTCATCATACAGCCCAGAGGGGACGAAGAAAATGATAATATACATTCATCTACGTACGAAAAGAAAAGGTATAATAGATGATGTGTTAAGCCTTAAAGCCTCCTAGGATGATATAGTTATCAAATGATCAATAACTAAACGTAACGATGATAACATCAATGACCTACGATTGCCTAACCAGGTAGCTTGAACTACTGGACGATACACCGCCTGGAAATATGACCAAGGAACAATCAAAGACACATCTAAACTTGAAAAATGACGTAATGTAAGTGCCACCTGTGTGTGTGTGTGTGTGTGTGTGTGTGTGTGTGTGTGTGTGTAATTAACTATTTCTAATCACCAGTTTGCATTTCATAAGAAGGGAGTTCATTCGTGGGTCCCCAAACCTTAAAATTTCTCTTTTCACGACTTCTTTCAATTGTCGTCTACCGTCCACTACATTCACGCTAACTAAAGTCTATTCCATTTGTTGTACTTGGTATTCCTTCACACACACACGCACAAACTTCTTCTTTAATGTCACATCTGTAGCTTCTGTTTATACCATCACTGTGTCTATCTACGAACTATTCTCTTTCTACGTCACCAAACTGGTTTCGAAAACCAAAAGAGGTTGTTATCAGGTCAATCTTTCCATTTGATTAAACCCAAGACCTTTGGCCTTTCCCACTACACTCATCTCTCTTAATTCTGGCGCTATTCTTGTTTGAGCTCCTGTGGATATCCTCTAACATTTCTTTGTGTTTTGAGTCGTAAAATGGAGCCTCAAACTTGAGAAAGATGCGACACTTGGGACGCATGTTGTAATTCTGGCTTGATGTACGACGTGAAGAACTTACATGTAGAAATCATCCAAGTTTTGTGATGAAATATTTGCCAACACACAGCAGGTCTACTCCTTTATCATTCTTCTGTGATGGGACGCTGGCTAAGGATCATGGAATTATCTTTAGACTGGATAAGGATTACGGAATTACCTTTAGACTGGCTAGGTTAGGCTAGGTTGGGTTAGGTAAGGTTAGCGTAGGTGTAGCTTAGGTAAGGTTAGGTTTAGGTTTGGTAAGGTTAGCTTAGGTGTAGCTTAGGTAAGGTTAGGTGTAGGTTAGGTTAGGTGAGGTAAGGTTAGCTTAGGTGTAGCTTAGATTAGATTAGATTAGGTTAAGTTAGGTTAGGTTAGGTGTAGGTTAGATAAGGTTAGTGTAAGTTAGGTTAAGTTAGGTAAGGTTAGCTTAGGTGTAGCTTACGTTAGGTTAGGTTAGGTTAGGTTAGGTCAAATAAGCATGATCTGTATCTGCATGAAACCGATGCAGCAACAGAATTATGCCAACAAATCACACAAAGCAAAAATTGATAACACGGAGTCTGGCATGGGTTACTCCACGAGAAAGACGGTGAAAGAAGGTGTCGGCGAAGGAAGGAATCATTACCTACTTTCATCCCACATGTAAAGAGACGAAATGAGGAGCTACGTCCCTAGGAAAATTGGAGGATGCGGCAACTGTGAGAAAAAGGTATTACAACCCGACAATTGTGAGGTATGAGTCTGCTTAATATTGGGGGAGTGAGGGTGTGAGAGAACGGATTAAAAAGATGACATCTGGTATTGTGAAGGGGGTGGCGGGGTGGCGGCGAATGAGGGGTGGTTTTTTTTTTTCCCAGGGACGGAAGGCTGTGCGAGTCAGATTTCAGATGAAGAGCACAGGTGTATAAAGTCTATATTCTATAATATATACGACAACAGTGATCGGGGTAGCGTCTTCAACTGTTTAATGAGGAGACGAAAGCTATCGGAGCCACTATCAGGTCCACAGACGTCAACAGAGAGTCAAAAGTGGTTCAGCGAAGCTGCTATGTATCTACATCTCTTGACGCCTGTTCGATCCAGCGACTCCCTCAAGATGGGTGGGTAAGGCGAGCCAGAGTGTCTATAACTAGAGGACTGCAGTGCCACTTCTTAGCCTTAACTCCCTCACCCTTAACAGGCCACTGGCAGGAGACACGTCTAGCGCAGTTGTGACAAGTGGTTGGCAGAACTGGTATAGAAGTGGTTCACTGTAATGCCTCAGCCCATCTCTTTCGTTCAATTTTTGCTCTCCTTTTCATCCCTTACCATTCCTTTCTTCCCATTTACTACCATTGTTTTCCCTGTCACTTCTTTCGTCCACTAACGTCACGGTATAAGCCGGAAATACTCTATACGAGCAAAAGCTTTCAAACAAATGAAAGAACAGCAAAGCTTGTCCAAGAACAGAAACCCCCAAGTGTATATAGATATCAAAATCAAGCTATGTTGGAGAGGGGAAATAAAGGAAGAAGAAATGTAACTGAACGGGCAGTAAACAGGACTTCAGAAAGGTAAACATCTGGCACCCACATTTAACAAGAGCAGAGAAATCCGTGAATGAACTATCCAAGTACTGAAGGGTTAGCACTCTACTGCTGCAACGAAAAAGTAATCATGTATATCAAAGCTAGATTTCTGTCACCAGCAATAGTATATTCCAACTTCATCAATTCTGTCACCAGTAATAGTATACTCCCACTTCATCAATTCTGTCACCAGCAATAGTATACTCCCACTTCATCAATTCTGTCACCAGCAATAATATACTCCCACTTCAACAATTCTGTCACCAGCAATAGCATACTCCAACTTCAACAATTCTGTCACCAGCAATAGTATATTCCATCTTCAACAAGACATATACCTGACATATTTTGAAATGGGTAAAAATATCTTGCTTTTGAAAGATCTGTACCTCATCCTACCTTGCAAGAAATCAACGACATGTAACACAGACTTCGAGGGAAAACTTGAAGACTCGAGAAAGGCCACTTGAAAAAAAAGAAAGAAATAAGCAATGCTGATCCTGGACTGGTGTAAGACCTCACACAGAACACACAGACTGGAGTACACCCTGGACTGGTGTAAGACCTCACACAGGACACACAGACTGGAGTACAAATGGGAGTTAGGCATAACAGATTTCAGGCAAACTTGCTGGAAAGGGGAAAGAGTGTCTTCAACAGCAGGACCATTCACACGCTACAGAAGGGAACCTTCCGTGTCAGAAATGATGGCGAAGGGGTTCGTCCTGTGGCCAGACCTCAACGGCCGCAAATCTGAAGTGGTCTCTGTCTGAAGTGGTCTCTGGTATCTAGGTAGGTCCCAGACCACGTATGCGCAAGGGGGGGGTTAAAGACCAACTAACTACCTACGATCAAGGATGTTTAATGACCCCCCAACAACCTCCTGTTGATAATAATCCCAGAACCAGTCGGTTAAGCGCTGGCCACAGGAGCACAAAGTGACTTGATCCTAAACTATGGCCATCCTTCAAGCTTCGTAGGAAACCGCAGTCATACCAAGGCATTCAAAACTGTCTTATCCTACACGTATAACTATGTAAAGATGAAGCTGTGTCAGCAGTCATTTTTAACTTAACATTATGCTTGAAATAAAAGCTTTTGCTTGAAGGTAATAATGTATTGGATTATTCTAATCTGGAAATGCTCATTCATCTGTTCAATGCGAGAAAAAAAGAGTACGGGAGCGAGGTAAGGGAAAGTGGAATTGTTATCATCACAATAAAGTGACTGAAGAAGTTGAAGAAAGATTGGGATAGTGAGGGGAAAGAAGAAGGGAGGCAACAGGGGAGAACTTTGAGAAACCCTGCTGGATGTAGCCACCACATGTGACTGGTCGACATATAATTACTGTAGGATGATACTATTTCTGGTCGACATATAATTACTGTAGGATGATACTATTTCTGGTCGACATATTATCACTGTAGGATGATACTATTTCTGGCTGACGATGATTAAGAGACGATCATCATCCGGACAGATAACCACAATCCAGAGTCACTAATACTCAGAACTTTACTCATAACAATACTCACAATAATACTCAGAATATTCCATGATATTCCATGATGCACATCGTGGAGTGAATAACAGCGAATCGTCATAACACATCTACCATAACTCCAGCCAAAATATACACAGTGCAGAAGAACATATGGTAACACACGTCAACATGACACATGGGGCAAAATGTGGAAACCTATGCCCACTTTCAAGCCACAAGATATGGGATACGCTGAGGAACGGATCCCTAGGAGGCTACAAGATCAAAAATGTGGAAACTTATGCCCACTTTCAAGCCACAAGACCTGGGATACGCTGAGGAACGGATCCCTAGGAGGCTACAAGATCAAAAATGTGGAAACTTATGCCCACTTTCAAGCCACAAGACCTGGGATACGCTGAGGAACGGATCCCTAGGAGGCTACAAGATCAAAAATGTGGAAACTTATGCCCACTTTCAAGCCACAAGACATGGGATACGCTGAGGAACGGATCCCTAGGAGGCTACAAGATCAAAAATATGGAAACCTATGCCCACTTTCAAGCCACAAGACCTGGGATACGCTGAGGAACGGATCCCTAGGAGGCTACAAGATCAAAAATATGGAAACCTATGCCCACTTTCAAGCCACAAGACATGGAACAGGTTGAAGATATGATCCCGAGGAGGCTACAAGATCAAAAAAAATCAATATCAAACTGGAAAGAGACATTGCAAACAAGCAAACAATTAAAAATCCAATATCAAACGGTATGATGACATTGTAAACAATCAAACACGGTCAAAAATCAATATCAAACAGTATGATAACATTATAAACAAGTAAACATGATGAAAACAATATCAAATTGAGTAACAAGTTTCCCGCGTCAGCGAAGTAGCGCCAGGAAACAGACGAAGAACGGCGCGCGCGCACACACACACACACACACACATATATATATATATATATATATATATATATATATATATATATATATATATATATATATATATATATATATATATATATATATTCTTTTTTTTTTTCATACTATTCGCCATTTCCCGTGTTTGCGAGGTAGCGTTAAGAACAGAGGACTGGGCCTTAGAGGGAATATCCTCACCTGGCCCAATTCTCTGTTCCTTCTTTTTGAAAAAAAAAAAAAAAAAAAAGAGGGGAGGATTTCTAGCCACCCGCTCCCTCTCCTTTATCACAATTTTGCGCGTGATCAAGATATTCCTATGAGTCCACGGGGAAAATGAAACACAATAAGTTCCCAAGTGCACTTTCGTGTCATAATCACATCATCAGGGGAGACACAAGAGAGAAATATAACAGTCAGTTGATATACAACGAAGAGACGAAGCTAGGACGCCATTTGGTAAACATGCGATTGTTTACCAAATGGCGTTAAGGTAGCGTTAAGAACAGAGGACTGAGCCTTTGAGGGAATATCCTCACCTGGCCCCCTTCTCTGTTCCTTCTTTTGGAAAATAAAAAAAAAAAAAAGAGAGGGGAGGATTTCCAGCCCCCCGCTCCCTCCCCTTTTAGTCGCCTTCTACGACACGCAGGGAATACATGGGAAGTATTCTTTCTCCCCTATCCCCAGGGTTATATATGTTATATATGTTATATATATATATATATATATATATATATATATATATATATATAGATATCTGGGAGTGGATCTGGCAGCGGATGGAACCATGGAAGCGGAAGTGGATCATAGGGTGGGGGAGGGGGCGAAAATTCTGGGGGCCTTGAAGAATGTGTGGAAGTCGTGAACATTATCTCGGAAAGCAAAAATGGGTATGTTTGAAGGAATAGTGGTTCCAACAATGTTGTATGGTTGCGAGGCGTGGGCTATGGATAGAGTTGTGCGCAGGAGGATGGATGTGCTGGAAATGAGATGTTTGAGGACAATGTGTGGTGTGAGGTGGTTTGATCGAGTGAGTAACGTAAGGGTAAGAGAGATGTGTGGGAATAAAAAGAGCGTGGTTGAGAGAGCAGAAGAGGGTGTTTTGAAGTGGTTTGGGCACATGGAGAGAATGAGTGAGGAAAGATTGACCAAGAGGATATATGTGTCGGAGGTGGAGGGAACGAGGAGAAGAGGGAGACCAAATTGGAGGTGGAAAGATGGAGTGAAAAAGATTTTGTGTGATCGGGGCCTGAACATGCAGGAGGGTGAAAGGAGGGCAAGGAATAGAGTGAATTGGAGCGATGTGGTATACCGGGGTTGACGTGCTGTCAGTGGATTGAATCAAGGCATGTGAAGCGTCTGGGGTAAACCATGGAAAGCTGTGTAGGTATGTATATTTGCGTGTGAGGACGCATGTATATACATGTGTATGGGGGGGGTTGGGCCATTTCTTTCGTCTGTTTCCTTGCGCTACCTCGCAAACGCGGGAGACAGCGACAAAGTAAAAAAATATATATATATATATATATATATATATATATATATATATATATATATATATATATATATATATATATACACACACACGTCTCCCTGACTCATATTATATGGGGTGGGGTTACCTCCGGGGTGCCCCAACTCTGGGGTAGCCAAACACGTTGTTTTGGTGCAGCCAAACGCCATAAAAACCCCCACACACATTCATCATCCACTTGGAAAGCCAGGCAGGAGGGAGGGAGCCAGCCTCCCTCCCACATCGAGGTGTATTTTGGGTGTGGTATTAAAGCCGGGGTTGTTTTGATCCATTTACCCAACCAGATAAACCAACACTCAGGTAACCTGTTGCTCTCGGGTTAGGATAAATGTTGCATTATCACCTGTTTGGTTCCTGCTTTGGAAAGGGAGGGAGAGGAGAAGGGTGGGAGGGAAGGAGGGGAAGGGAGGGAGGGAGAGGAGAAGGGTGGGAGGGAGGGAGGGGAAGGGAGGGAGGGAGGGAGGGGAAGGGACGGAGGTACAGACGGTTCACATGAACACTGGAAAATTTGCAATGGGTCTTTCATGGGGTAAATAATATACTATCCATAGCAACCAATTACTAGGCTAAGCTGAGGGCTTAGTAACCAATAGGCTAAGCTGAGGGCTTAGTAACCAAGTACTAGGCTAAGCTGAGGGCTTAGTAACCAAGTACTAGGCTAAGCTGAGGGCTTAGTAACCAATAGGCTAAGCTGAGGGCTTAGTAACCAATTACTAGGCTAAGCTGAGGGCTTAGTAACCAATAGGCTAAGCTGAGGGCTTAGTAACCAAGCACTAGGCTAAGCTGAGGGCTTAGTAACCAAGTACTAGACTAAGCTGGGGGCTTAATAACCAAGCACTAAGCTAAGCTGGGGGCTTAGTAACCAAGTACTAGGCTAAGCTGAGGGCTTAATAACCAAGCACTAAGCTAAGCTGGGGGCTTAGTAACCAAACACTAAGCTAAGCTGAGGGCTTAGTAACCAAGTACTAAGCTAAGCTGAGGGCTTAGTAACCAAGTACTAGGCTAAGCTGAGGGCTTAGTAACCAAGCACTAAGCTAAGCTGAGGGCTTAGTAACCAAGTACTAGGCTAAGCTGAGGGCTTAGTAACCAAGTACTAGACTAAGCTGAGGGCTTAGTAACCAAGTACTAGGCTAAGCTGAGGGCTTAATAACCAAGCACTAAGCTAAGCTGGGGGCTTAGTAACCAAACACTAAGCTAAGCTGAGGGCTTAGTAACCAAGTACTAGGCTAAGCTGAGGGCTTAGTAACCAAGTACTAGGCTAAGCTGAGGGCTTAATAACCAAACACTAAGCTAAGCTGGGGGCTTAATAACCAAACACTAAGCTAAGCTGGGGGGGGGGCTCAGTAACCCGATACTATACTGATCATACTTAAAAAAAAAAAAAAAAATTCCTCACCTACTTTTGACATAGTGTAATGTAAATAACCACAGATGGATTCTCCCAGAATGTAAATAAAACTGCCAAGTTAGATCGTCGCGTCTCGTCGTCCCTCATTCTCCATTAACGAGATGACACCATCATCATTAGCTGTCTTCAACCATCACCCTTACTCCAGTGCGCCTGGACGCAGATCAAACGCATCAATTCATTTATAACTTTGCCCCCAAAAAACACCTTGGTGGAAACTGCAGAACATGGGATATACCGGAAAACTTACTGTACACACACGAAGCATAGCATACTGCGCAGTTTTAATGTACGCAAAGCATAATATACTGCGCACTTTTAATGTACACGAAGCATAATATACTGCGCAGTTTTAATGTACGCGAAGCATAATATACTGCGCAGTTTTAATGTACACGAAGCATAATATACTGCGCAGTTTTAATGTACACGAAGCATAACATAATGCGCAGTTTTAATGTACACGAAGCATAACATAATGCGCAGTTTTAATGTACATGAGGCATAACATACTGCGCAGTTTCAATGCACATGAAGCATAACATACTGTGCAGTTTCAATGCACACGAAGCATAACATACTGCGCAGTTTTAATGTACACGAAGCATAACATACTGCGCAGTTTTAATGTACACGAAGCATAGCATACTACGCAGTTTTGATGTACACGAAGCATAATATACTGCGCAGTTTTAATGTACGCGAAGCATAATATACTGCGCAGTTCTAATGTACGCGAAGCATAATATACTGCGCAGTTTTAATGTATGCGAAGCATAATATACTGCGCAGTTTTAATGTACGCGAAGCATAATATACTGCGCAGTTTCAATGCACACGAAGCATAATATACTGCGCAGTTTCAATGTACACGAGGCATAACATACTGCGCAGTTTCAATGCACATGAAGCATAATATACTGCGCAGTTTCAATGCACACGAAGCATAACATACTGCGCAGTTTTAATGTACGCGAAGCATAATATACTGTGCAGTTTTAATGTACGCGAAGCATAATATACTGCGCAGTTTCAATGCACATGAAGCATAACATACTGCGCAGTTTCAATGCACACGAAGCATAACATACAGCGCAGTTTTGATGTACCAAAACAAGTAGTATATTCTAATCAAATGCTAGGATATTTGCTTGACCCTTGCTGGGTGAGTTTTAGCTAGGATACGACCTAACCTGCCACTTGCTAGGTTAAGTTTACGCAATGCTGCTGGCCTAACCCTCGCTAGGTTAGGTTTTAAGGGCTAGGCTATTGACCTGCCCCTTAAAAAGGTAGATTTTAAGTAGTAAGGAACTGACCTGCCCCCTTAATAGGCTGTTTCTAAGTGTTAAGAAACTGACCTGCCCCTTGCTCGGGTTAAGTAGTTAACAACCAGGTTACTTAACTACCCTTGCTAGTTAGGTTTTACGTCCATGGCAACTGATATGTCCCTCGCTGGGTTGTTATAAAGTGGCACGAACATTAAGTTACGAACATTATAACCAAAATGGCCAAGTTACCGTACAGCCTCCCTTGTAGGATCATTTTGAAACACACATGAACTGTACACTTATGAAACCTATCTATGATTCTTATCATTTCCCATAAACCATATTTACTCTACCACACAATCACGCAAAGCAAAAGTTTTGCATTTACATATATAATTGTTTGTGCTAATTAGTTTACACCGTTATTTATTTTCTCTCTGACGTATAAATAGTCTGATTTGTGATGTTTAACATAATTGCCAATTTCACTGTCAACAAAAGCAACTCATTAAAAAGTTGAAGGAAACGACACCAACTGTTTAGAATTTTGATATCAAACCTTCTCTCCAAATTCAACTGAAAATAAATAAAAATGATGAAAAATAACTCATAACCAAACCTAGCTGTCAGTCTATTTTTTTTTCTAGTGACATTTTGTTAATATTTATTTATATGATTATTTATCATACTTGATCGCCGTTTCCCGCGTCAGCGAGGTGGCGCCAGGAAACAGACGAAGAACGACCCATCCATTCATAAACACACATACACACACACACACACACACACATATCGTGTTTCATTTTCCCCGTGGACTCATAGGAATATATATATATATATATATATATATATATATATATATATATATATATATATCCAATATTTTTGGCATTCCATCGGTACGTCTAAAATTAATATCAAAAACGCATTTGTTACATAAAACGTCACTTCATCTTAAGTGACCATCATCAGCCAACACAACTTGATCAATGGTAAAATCAATGAACTAATTTTGTGTTTGTAAAACACTAAAACCCAACTATGACTCGTCGACTCTTGGCATGAGAAGATATTGAAAATTCTTAAAAAAATACATAACTGTGTTAAGAATATGTACTTTTGTATTAATAATATGTACTTCTGTATCAATAATATGTATATTTGTATCTATGTACTTTTGTATTTATATGTACTTTTGTATTAATATGTACTCTTGTATTAATAATATGTACCTTTGTATTAATATGTACTCTTGTATTAATAATATGTACCTTTGTATTAATATGTACCCTTGTATTACTAATATGTACCTTTGTATCAGTAATATGTACTTTTGTGTTAATAATATTCACTTTTGTATTAATAATATGCACTTTTATATTTGTATGTATTTGTATTATGTACTTCTGTATCAATGATATGTACTTTTGTATTAATATGAACTTCTGTATTAATAATATGCACTTTTGTATCAATAATATGTACTTTTGTACTAATATGAACTTTTGTGTTAATAACATGTAGCTTTGTATCAATAATATGTACTTCTGTATCTATATGTACTTTTATATTTATATGTACTTTTGTATTTATATGTACTTTTGTATTAATATGTACTTTTGTATTAATAATATGTACTTTTTTATTTATATGTACTTTGATATTAATATGTACTTTTGTATTAATAATATGAACTTTTTTATTTATATGTACTTTGATATTAATATGTACTTTTGTATTAATAATATGAACTTTTGTATTAATGATATGTAATTTTGTATTCATATGTACTTTGGTATTAACAATATGTACTTTTGTATTAATAATATGTAATTTTGTATTCATATGTACTTTGGTATTAACAATATGTACTTTTGTATTAATAATATGTAATTTTGTATTCATATGTACTTTGGTATTAACAATATGTACTTTGGTATTAATATGTAATTTTGTATTCATATGTACTTTGGTATTAACAATATGTACTTTGGTATTAATAATATGTAATTTTACCCTTCTAATGTCCACAGAAATTAAATCTCCAGCAGGAAGACATATACGAGATTTAAATGTTTTAAATAACCCCTTGCTTAACCGTATTATAGAGGATTCTGAAGGAAATAACCTACACTGAACGACCAATTGGTTGTCATTAACGATGTAAATGTAACTAGCATCATTGCTGGACCTTAGAGACGAGAAATATATGAAATAATTGCGAGTCATAAGAAATATGAAAAGCACTGGTAATCTATCACACTAAAATATTACTAGATGTGAGGAGACTCGACTTGAAAATTACTCTTAAGCCAAACTGATCGCCACTTAGGATCTTACTGCCTTCAATCTGTGTCTCAGGAAGCAGGCAATTAACGCTAATTGGTCTTGTTTACAAGCAGGTCATTGAGTTAGGTTAAAGATGGCTTCCCCAACACCAGCGTGGTTTTATCTTATGTTTGATGTTATCACCTTATCAGCCCATTCCCTGGTCCCTACAAACTTTTAATTAGGTCTTCCTTACCGGTTCAGTAGTTCCATAGATGGGAAATGACGTCAACGTTCCTTTTCCCGCGATAATGACGCCAAAATCTCCAGCACAAGACGTAAAAAATTGCAGCTTTCCCGTCATCTTCGGTGAGAGGAGATTCGAGTTTGATGAAAAATAGAAAATAGATTTAAACTAAACCCAATTTGTAAATTAGATAATACAAAAGATACCACATATTTTACAGATATGATTTACATATGAATAACATAATTCAATTGTAGAAAATTTAGGACTGGAGTTATTATCGACTCCGTAGGCTGTTGGTTTGTCTATCCCATTACTCATTCAATTTTAAGAAAAACAAAGCAAACTAAATTCCTTCATTTTTTCCTAAATTTTACTACAAAAATAATGACTCACTGATACCTCAGAGGATAAACTAGACGGACATTTATTTTTTCCCAGCAACAAAGAATGATCCAACATGGCCGAGCTGGAGAAGGCGGGAAACAGCATATTGAGTTTTCCTTTTAATTGTGAAAATATGGCCAAGTTAGGATACCTTCACCATCATCACCATCTCAGATGAGGTAAGTTCAACTTATAGACTTGGGCTATAAGTCTCCTAGCCGTAGCAAATCCTTATTCATGGAGTATATGGCCAGGGAGACGTAGAGATGGTCGCCTTCCATGTCGTCCGTTATTAAGAATAGATAATTGACGATAATTAATTGTTTATCGTCACGATTCCATGTGAAATAAGCCATTACGATTGATTCCGGCGACGAATTTCCGGATATTGTCTGTGCAAAATCCGTATTGAAATTACGATATGAAAAGGGATGTCATTGCCGAATTTTATGATGATTAGTTTTATTTTTCTCTCCCTTACAAAGGTTGTTTTTAAGTCTATAATGGACGTTTGAGTCGCTAGTTGACGTAGAGGTGATATCTCGTGGCCGTCTTGCTGCTTGCGAGAATATTAAGATATTTAAAGGGTAACCGAATATTTAAGGGTAACCGAATATTTAAGGGGTAACCGAATACTTAAGGTACAAAATGGCAATAGATAGGGCAAATTTAGGGAAGCATGCCTAATCTAACCTGATATATGTGGAATTTGCATTAAATCGAGGCATTTAGTACCATATATATATATATATATCTATATATATATATATATATATATATATATATATATATATATATATATATATATTATATTACATATATAATAAATTAAATAAATATATATTATATATTTTGCTTTGTCGCTGTCTCCCGCGTTTGCGAGGTAGCGCAAGGAAACAGACGAAAGAAATGGCCCAACCCACACCCATACACAATGTATATACATACACGTCCACACACGCAAATATACATACCTATACATCTCAATGTACACATATATATACACACAGACATATACATATATACACACGCACACAATTCACACTGTCTGCCTTTATTCATTCCCATCGCCACCTCGCCACACATGGAATACCATCCCTCTCCCCCCTCATGTGTGCGAGGTAGCACTAGGAAAAGACAACAAAGGCCCCATTCGTTCACACTCAGTCTCTAGTTGTCATGCAATAATGCCCGAAACCACAGCTCCCTTTCCACATCCAGGCCCCACACAACTTTCCATGGTTTACCCCAGACGCTTCACATGCCCTGATTCAGTCCACCGACAGCACGTCAACCCCGGTATACCACATCGATCCAATTCACTCTATTCCTTGCCCTCCTTTCACCCTCCTGCATGTTCAGGCCCCGATCACACAAAATCTTTTTCACTCCATCTTTCCACCTCCAATTTGGTCTCCCACTTCTCCTCGTTCCCTCCACCTCCGACACATATATCCTCTTGGTCAATCTTTCCTCACTCATTCTCTCCATGTGCCCAAACCATTTCAAAACACCCTCTTCTGCTCTCTCAACCACGCTCTTTTTATTTCCACACATCTCTCTTACCCTTACGTTACTTACTCGATCAAACCACCTCACACCACACATTGTCCTCAAACATCTCATTTCCAGCACATCCATCCTCCTACTCAATCCATAGCCCACGCCTCGGAACCATACAACATTGTTGGAACCACTATTCCTTCAAACATACCCATTTTTGCTTTCCGAGATAATGTTCTCGACTTCCACACATTCTTCAAGGCTCCCAGGATTTTCGCCCCCTCCCCCACCCTATGATCCACTTCCGCTTCCATGGTTCCATCCTCTGCCAGATCCACTCCCAGATATCTAAAACACTTTACTTCCTCCAGTTTTTCTCCATTCAAACTTACCTCCCAATTGACTTGACCCTCAACCCTACTGTACCTTATTACCTTGCTCTTATTCACATTTACTCTTAACTTTCTTCTTTCACACACTTTACCAAACTCAGTCACCAGCTTCTGCAGTTTCTCACATGAATCAGCCACCAGTGCTGTATCATCAGCGAACAACAACTGACTCACTTCCCAAGCTCTCTCATCCCCAACAGACTTCATACTTGCCCCTCTTTCCAAAACTCTTGGATTCACCTCCCTAACAACCCCATCCATAAACAAATTAAACAACCATGGAGACATCACACACCCCTGCCGCAAACCTACATTCACTGAGAACCAATCACTTTCCTTTCTTCCTACACGTACACATGCCTTACATCCTCGATAAAAACTTTTCACTGCTTCTAACAACTTGCCTCCCACACCATATATTCTTAATACCTTCCACAGAGCATCTCTATCAACTCTATCATATGCCTTCTCCAGATCCATAAATGCTACATACAAATCCATTTGCTTTTCTAAGTATTTCTCACATACATTCTTCAAAGCAAACACCTGATCCACACATCCTCTACCACTTCTGAAACCACACTGCTCTTCCCCAATCTGATGCTCTGTACATGCCTTCACCCTCTCAATCAATACCATCCCATATAATTTACCAGGAATACTCAACAAACTTATACCTCTGTAATTTGAGCACTCTTATCCCCTTTGCCTTTGTACAATGGCACTATGCACGCATTCCGCCAATCCTCAGGCACCTCACCATGAGTCATACATACATTAAATAACCTTACCAACCAGTCAATAATACAGGCACCCCCTTTTTTAATAAATTCCACTGCAATACCATCCAAACCTGCTGCCTTGCCGGCTTTCATCTTCCACAAAGCTTTTACTACCTCTTCTCTGTTTACCAAATCATTTTCCCTAACCCTCTCACTTTGCACACCACCTCGACCAAAACACCCTATATCTGCCACTCTATCATCAAACACATTCAACAAACCTTCAAAATACTCACTCTATCTCCTCACATCACCACTACTTGTTATCACCTCCCCATTTGCGCCCTTCACTGAAGTTCCCATTTGCTCCCTTGTCTTACGCACTTTATTTACCTCCTTCCAGAACATCTTTTTATTCTCCCTAAAATTTAATGATACTCTCTCACCCCATACTTGTGTTGCCCCGTCTCTTAACCTTGTATATATGTACCATGTCTTTACTCACACACACATACACACACATACACATAGAGCACCCAAGGTTGCAAGATCTTTTACTTTCGTATCACAGTTTTAAACCAATACATAGTAGTTTTGGGGCATTGTCTTTTGATTTAATGGCCATACGAGTCTTGCAGCTGGCTAAGTCGTAGATGGACAGAGAAATGGTGGCCTTGCTGTAGTCATAGAGTTACATACACAGCGTAACTCCTCTTGTGTTGATGTATGGCATGGTGGGGCTGTGTTGATGTATGGCATGGTGGGGCTGTGTTGATGTATGGCATGGTGAGGCTGTGTTGATGTATGGCATGGTGAGGCTGTGTTGATGTATGGCATGGTGAGGCTGTGTTGATGTATGGCTTGATGGGGCTGTGTTGATGTATGGCATGGTGGGGCTATGTTGATGTATGGCTTGGTGGGGCTGTGTTGATGTATGGCATGGTGAGGCTGTGTTGATGTATGGCATGGTGAGGCTGTGTTGATGTATGGCTTGATGGGGTGTGTTGATGTATGGCATGGTGGGGCTATGTTGATGTATGGCATGGTGAGGCTGTGTTGATGTATGGCATGGTGAGGCTGTGTTGATGTATGGCATGGTGAGGCTGTGTTGATGTATGGCATGGTGAGGCTGTGTTGATGTATGGCTTGATGGGGTGTGTTGATGTATGGCATGGTGGGGCTATGTTGATGTATGGCTTGGTGGGGCTGTGTTGATGTATGGCATGGTGGGGCTGTGTTGATGTATGGCATGGTGAGGCTGTGTTGATGTATGGCATGGTGAGGCTGTGTTGATGTATGGCTTGATGGGGTGTGTTGATGTATGGCATGGTGGGGCTATGTTGATGTATGGCTTGGTGGGGCTGTGTTGATGTATGGCATGGTGGGGCTGTGTTGATGTATGGCATGGTGGGTGGTCGTTGATGTATGGCATGGTAGGGCTGTGTTGGTTGTCGATGTACGTCATGGGGGAGCTGTGTTGGTCGGCTGTGTTGGAAATATCTTCAAGAGGAAGACGGAAACGCTCACACGACTTTACGACCTTTTTTCCCCCAACCCGATCATGAGCTCAAAATATCGGGGTTTATGCGAATGTTCATTTATTCCCGTCAAAGCCAACGGCTGAGCAAGTGCTTTTCATTTTGTCCTCTTAATTACAAACAGAATTTTTTCCGTTCGTTTGTGAGGGTATGTTAGAATTAGTGCTCTCCCTTGATTCAAAGCAATGGAATGAAATTTCGAATTACGCCTAACGTAACTGTATTCCTTTTATGAGAATACATAGACTTGAAAGTCTCTGGTAATTGTAACCATAAAACAAAGGGTTCAATATTTGGGAAGGGTATTAATAACAGTTATATTAAATCCAATTTAGATTTCATCTCAAAATTGTAGAACTACATTCTATATTCCAACTCCACTTACGATGATACTGTGTAAAACGAAAATTTATTTTACTGATAGCTATGTAAAACAATATTTTTTGTAAATGATAACCGTAAGATATTGCTTTATTGATAACTAAGAAATGTTATTGTTGAAAGTTGAATCGAGGTCTTGTGTTATCTGTAACTGAGAGTATGTGGGAAGAACTGGCCACTGTGGAAGGAAAGGACATGTGGAAAAGGAAAGACATGTGGAGAGGGACAGAGAATGTGGGGGATATCTGGAGTTGTGGAAGAGACAGGGCATGTGGGAAGGGATGGGCATGTGGAAGGGACTGCTCATGTAATCCACAGGATGGAATCTTAGAGAGAATATGTGAGTAAATTGATTTTTCTTTTCCACCTTTTTCATCCCATGCGAATGGGATCAGAACCAAACAGGAGTCTTATCTGAAAAGTTATCTAATATCATGATTCTCATTGAATATTTTCTCTAGGTCGCCCGGATGCGTAAGAACATCCCTTTATGTGGTCGAAGGTATTTAAATCAGGCAGACAAGGGTACTGTACTGTGTACCAACACACACACACACACACACACACACACAGAACTGGATCCTACATATCTGTATGTCGTGATAGACCATAAAATTCTAACCATTCTATAAATCTGATTATTTCAAACGAGTAGTGAACCACAATGAGTTGCCCAATTGCTTCTGTTGCATTAGATATATCAAAGTATCATTGATATAAGGTCTTTTAATAGTTCTATCGAAGGCCAAGCCTTCCATATGAGATATCAACGTAAGGGAATCTTTGATCTCAATTCTCAATGTTTCGTTCTAGGGTGAAAGTTCACATAGCAGCAGAGGCTGTCTCCGATTCGCTACATCTCGACCTTCGCTGACTACAACTCTGTCGAGTTCCAGGTATTTTATGCTTATTCTGTTATATATCCGTAGATTCAATATTCTAAATTTCTTCTTAAGAACTCAGGTAATGTAATCATTTACACAAAAGTAATTTTCTTTGTTCTTATATTGTGTCTTGGCCAGAGTCACCATACGGACACATTGTGTACATGACAACTCTGACGTCATGGCAGTCACCCTATTAAAGCTATAGTTGAATCCAGGTTTCAAATGGTTCGATTCTCTGTGAACAAAGGATTCCTCACTCCAATGGCGAGTGCCCAAAGGGAGTATCTGTACGAAGACAATACCAGACAAGGAGACATGTGATGACTGAAGATCCAATGGCGAGTGCCCAAAGGGAGTATCTGTACGAAGACAATACCAGACAAGGAAACATGTGATGACAGAAGATCCAGAGAGAGATATTCAATAAGCAAATGGGAGCTCGGGTCCGTGGGGGATATACCCTGGTTACCAAGAAGTTGGGAGAGTTCCAGAGTCTGGAAACGTCTTTCTTTATCAGGTTCGATAATTGTGATAAAGAGCGTTAATCGTAATCGTATATGAGTGCTTTTCTGAGTATGAGTTTTAGCATCTTGGGTCGCTTTCAGTCCTTCCTGTAATTGCATGTTGGCATTTATAACTAACATGATGTTTAGATATCCAGACATGCGAATATGCGGTTCTGTAGATCGAATTTGAAAGGTCTTTCCATGCAATATTAACCTAACTCAAAAGTTATTACTTGAGCAAATGGCTGAATCTCCAACCACGTAACTTTTTCTTTGAGGAATTGGTTGGTGGTGGATGAGGCTTGTGTTGCATTTCATGATCATCATTCTATGCCATTAGGAAACTTTATTCAAGTAAGTAATAAGTTTAGACTTGAGTGTCACTTTGGGGAATCACGAGACACTAGACAAACTCCTCTGGGGTGGTGTTGCCTGAGCCATGTGGTTCACACGAAGCTTCGAGGATCAACTTTGAAACGCTTCGGGACCTTCATAGCAATCATAGTTGTATGTCTATTAGGTATACATCCACGCTACTTGTAGCTATTAATCATTTGATTAATGATTCAGTTTACGTTTATCATTGTAATTTGATCATCGCACAGCCTATTCCTATTATATTGGAGTAGGTTGGTCGATATTGGAGTGGGCTGGTCGCTAGGGTTGTTCGAATCAGCTTTGGTCATTTCGATTCCCCTCCACCTTCCCCTGGGACTCAATGCGCTGTACAACGGGCAGTGTGACATGGTTGTTGGCAAGTGGATCTGTCGTGTCTGCTTGGCCGGCCGCTGAGGCGTTTGCTGTCGACGCTTTGAAGGTAAGGGCAAGTCAGCGCTCTCAGAATGTCATGACGCAGTGGTCGAGGTTGATTTTGAGGGATGTATGAGCGGGCGTGTGGGTTACTCCCGCTGGGCAAGCGGGTCAAAATGGCTCGGCAGGGTGTGTGTGTGAGACGTGAGGAAAGAGTTGATAATGAGAGAAATGAGACCAGTGAGTTACGGGAGATGTGAGGCAGTAGTGTGAGAAATCAGATGTGAGGGAGATGACGAGAGGACTGAGGTTATAACACACTACACGAGAATATGAGGCAGTTGGAACGTGATGAGTCCCCGTAAAATGAGGCATATGAGGCAGTAGGAAGAGGACTCGTTAAAGTTTATGAGTGAGGCTCAGACAGTGTGAGGGATAAGAAGGGCAACGCTTTCGAAATACGTTTCAAACGAGGTGTTTCAAGCCGATCATAACGAGGGTGTTGATTACCTGGAGGTTTGGCCATTATCAAAAACGCAAAATATTTGAGATTATTTTTCTTTTCTTTTAAACTATTCGCTATTTCCCGCGTTAGCGAGGTAGCGTTAAGAAGAGAGGACTGGGCCTTTTTTGGAATATCCTCACCTGGCCCCTTTCTCTGTTCCTTCTTTTGGAAAATTAAAAAAAAAACGAGAGGGGAGGATTTCCAGCCCCCCGCTCCCTCCCCTTTTAGTCGCCTTCTACGACACGCAGGGAATACGTGAGAAGTATTCTTATTCCCCTATCCCCAGGGATGATTTGAGATTATATGAGGCAAATTTCCTGACCCGGAGATGACTGGTCAGTTGTCACTTAGAGAAATGATACATTGACGGCGGACTATTAAGTATCCGTTATAGTATATAACAGAGAAGCCTTTACATTTTCTTGGAAGGCTGAAGTCAAGCAGGGTCGTGTTAGAGAACGGGATTTGGGAGGCTTGTTTGGATAACATGTTTGATATGTCAACTGCCGTGGTCGTTAAGGTCAGGCTCCACTTATCCGAATACCTTTTAAACGCCTCGTTCAGGTGTTAAAGGTAGTTATCACACCACATACACTCGCTTTAGACGTGGACTTGTTTTTTCCGCTTACGAGACCAGGCATACATGACGGTTTATATTGTATATATTTACCTCTCCTTGGGCAGGAGAGAAAGAATTCTGCCACCGTATTCCTTGCGTGTCGTAGAAGGCGACTAAAGTGGGCGGGAGCAGGGGGGGGGGAGGGCTGGAAACGCTCCCCTTCTTGTATTTCAATTTTCAAGAAAGGGAACAGAAGAAGGAACTAGGCGGAGCAGGGGAGTGCTCATCCTCCTCGAAGGTTCAGGCTGGTGTGTGGATGTAACGAAGATGAGAAGAGACGAGAGATAGCTTGGATGTTTGAGAAAAGAGACCTGGATGTTCTGGCTCTGAGTGAAACGAAGCTCAAGGGTAAAGGGTAAGAATGGTTCGGAAATGTCTTCGGAGTAAAGTCAGGGGTTGGTGAGAGGACAAGAGCTAAGGAAGGAGTAGCACTCCTCCTGAAGCAAGAATGGTGGGAGTGTGTGATAAGAGTGTAGCCTAGAAAGTATTGTGGATTGATGTGGATAAAAGTGAAAGTGGATGGAGGGAGATGGGTGATTAATTATAGGTGCTTATGCACCTGGTCATGAGAAGAAAGATCATGAGAGGCAAGTGTTTTGGGAGCAGCTGAGTGAGTGTGTTCAGCAGCTTTGGTGCACGAGACCGAGTATTAGTGATGGATGATTTGAATGTGAAGCAGAGTAGTGTGGCAGTTGAGGGTATAATTGGTGCGCATGGGGTGAGGAAAGGTTGACAAAGAGGATATACGTGTCAGAGGTGGAGGGAACAAGGAGAAGCGGGAGACCCAATTGGAGGTGGAAGGATGGAGTGAAAGAGATTTTGAGCGATCGAGGCCTGAATATTCAGGAGGGTGAGAGGCGTGCAAGGAATGGAGTGAATTGGAACGTCTGTGGGGACTGAATGTGGATAAGGAGCTGTGGTTTTGGTCATTACACATGACAGCCAGCAAATGCATGTGAGCGGATGTGGCCTTTCTTCGCTTGTTCCTGGCGCTACCTCGCTAGCTGGGGGAAAGTGATGAAGTATAGCGGTTTTTTGGGGGATGGAAGAGGAATTACCCTGGGTATAATACACCTGAGAAATATTCTTTCTCGCTAAAGAACGTTCGTTTTTCGTTTGTGCGTAGACCAAGAAAACGTTGTCAGGCAGGACTGGTGATGGTGTGTGTGTGTGTGTGTGTGTGGTGGGGGAGGGGAATGGACGGATGTGTTATTGCGCGTCTTCTGTCACATGCAGCCGGATGTGACGTCAACATATCCTCCAAACGTTAGGACGTCAGTGTTTAGTGGGGGTCCTACGGCGGTGAGGTCGTCACGTTTGGAGTTGGTAGTGTATTTCGCAAAGCTTGTGGATGGTGATGCCCCTTCTCCTCCTCCACTGGCCGAGGTGAATCATACTTGGTGTTCGCAGAACCTCGTCTTAACCAGATGACCTGAGAGATCTTTAAGCACGTGAGATGGCATGGCCTTCACCTCGTATACCCCAAAAAGCGAACCAGTCGATAGAGTAAGCTCGTACAAGCTTCAAGACGCCGTGACAACATAAGGAAGTGGTAAGCTTAGAATGTCCACTTGATCTTATCTGGGTTCAGGGCGTTAGGAAGAAGACAAATCCCATTTTCATAAGTTCCTTGTGGTGGATTATGAAGTCAAGTAGTTGGACTACGTTTGGATGATCCACTAGCAAGATCCACCCACTCCCGTGGCCTGTGTACAGGTCACACTTTATTTGATCTTCAATTCTTTAACTTGAATTAATTTGATAAGTTGTCCTGGTGTTCAAAGATAAGTGTGATGGTGAATGAATCATATACATTCATTGACGGAGTGTTGATAGTAATATATATATATATATATATATATATATATATATATATATATATATATATATATATATATATATATATATATATATATATATATATCTTTGGCGTACCAATAAACATTCTAAGGGTTAGGACAGTGCGATACTTAGGCAATGGAGTTAAAAAGGGTCACATTTACATTCTTTTAGCTAACATCTGCCACCTTAGTGAGTTTAGACAAGGCCATGTATTCCCCTCGCTCGACTGCACGTAGATCTTTGTCCTCGATTCTGAAAGTGAGTGTGTATCGTGGTTACAGTAAGGGTGTGTATCGTGGTTACAGTAAGGGTGTGTATCGTGGTTACAGTAAGGGTGTGTATCGTGGTTACTGTAAGGGTGTGTATCGTGGTTACTGTAAGGGTGTGTATCGTGGTTACAGTAAGGGTGTGTATCGTGGTTACAGTAAGGGTGTGTATCGTGGTTATAGTAAGGGTGTGTATCGTGGTTACTGTAAGGGTGTGTATCGTGGTTACAGTAAGGGTGTGTATCGTGGTTACTGTAAGGGTGTGTATCGTGGTTACAGTAAGGGTGTGTATCGTGGTTACAGTAAGGGTGTGTATCGTGGTTACTGTAAGGGTTTAGTGATGGTTTGTATGTGTCTTCAGGTTCTTGGGGTGTGAATTCGACGGTGACCTGTGTGTTTCGGGACCGTTACAGCTGCACAAACTATCTGTCGACCACGGCCATTGAGACTGCACAAACTACCTGTCGACCAGGAGCTTTGGGACTGCACAAACTACCTGTCGACCAGGAGCATTGGGACTGCACAAACTACCTGTCGACCAGGGGCTGATGCAGCGTGAGACGCTCCAGCGCCCAACCCCCGGCAACCAGGGAAGTGTAGAAGGACGGGCGTGGTTGGACCGTCACGAACGGCCCCGAGACCCGTCCACCGGACAGTTGAGGCCAAACAACCCTTCCGTAGGTCACGGGACGAGTTCTGTACAGGCGTCGGACGCGAACCATCGTAGAGATACAGACGTCAGCCGACGAAGGCGTGGACGCTGAAGGGGTCGGAACCATGGCGTCTGGGAGCAATCATCCTCTTCCTCCTCCTCCTCCTCCTCGTTCGCCCGCCGCAGGGGACGACGCGGTCAAGAAGCCCTTCCAGTGTACCGTGTGCGGCAAGAGGTACCGCAAGCGGCATCACCTCAAGTACCATGAGATGAAGCACACGGGGGAGATGCCCTACCAGTGTTCCGGCTGCCTCCACAGGTTCCGGACGTACCAAGCCTTCAAGTCCCACTGTCGCAGCCAGCCCCATGGAGACTCCGAGTCGGACGCCGACTCCGTCCTGGACAAGTAGCGACATATTCCCCCATCTTCCCCACCGCCGCCTCCTTCCTCATTCGCTTACGCGAGCCTGAGTACGAGAGAGAGAGAGAGAGAGAGAGAGAGAGAGAGAGAGAGAGAGAGAGAGAGTACTCACTATCTCATTATCAAGGAACGTAAGAGATAATGAGGCCGGGGGAAGAAACGCGAGATGGAGACTTTCGATATCTCAAAATTTTCGAACCTTGAGGGAGACTTTGGCTTGGAGACGTCTAAACTGTCTCTCTTCTCTAGCCTTGTGGTGTATCTCCCCCCGCCTCATTATCTCCACCAGGAGATAGGTAATGAGGAAGTGACAGTGAGGTCTACTGCAAACATGAGTGGGGGAAAACGAAACTGTGAATGATGCTGAGGCACAAAAAAGATACCCTATGTAAACCTTATTTGTTTTATTCTAATTGGATATGAGAGTCTCATTTTGAATCATCTTTGGACTATTTATCGATCATGTCAGGATAATGACCTTCAAATGCATAAGTAATGGGCGTTAATACAATGGTTTGGTTAGGTGATTGATATAATGATTCTTAAGAAGAGATATTTTGACTTATGGTATGTTGATGTGCTTTGTGGCATGTTAATTAACCAGTTGCTTTACAAAATTGGTCGGACTGACTGGCCAAAGAATAGCATTTTAACTTTCTTTTTAGGATTTTGACAACAACACCAAATTGGCTCTTTTTTTCCCCTAGGTGTTAAAACTCATACTATATTTACCTATGTGCGTGTGTGTGTGTTATTGTTTGTGTGAAGGGGAGCGAAGTTTACACTCGTGTTGCCTCGTATCTTACGTCTATACGTACACATACGATGGCCTGGTGCAGGTACTCGTTCGTCGACCAGTCCCAAAGGGGATGATGAGCAGCTAGGATTACCTGTCGGGCCGAATGCTAGGCCGAGAGTTTGAACCCGGATCGCCTCGCGCTTGACTCAGTCACCCACAGAAGCCATTGTGTGCGCGTATATTGTGACGCATTTTGCATACAGGAAGTAGATATTTGTGTATAGATATGTGTTTTGTATCTCTTGTGTTACTGTCATATATTTACATAGCAAATTACTGTAATGTATGTAGTTTGTATGTGTTTTCTTCTAGTGGAAGCGGCCTGTGTATATGTTTTTTAAATAAACCTTTTTAATGAATTTCTCTGTTAGCTACAACCTTTTGGGGGAGGAGGGTTCTGGTGTTGTACCGAGAGAGGAAATTGAAATCGTTTCGAACGTCAACTCGACCCTCAGTGTGATTCGTACCCCCACATACCTCACCAAGGACAACACCGCTGCTAAGTCCCCTTGTCTTCAGAATCATTTGATGCCTTTTTTGGCTTTTGATACACTCCTTGTTTTACCTCTTCAGTCGAAGTGGCCTTTCCTTGGGTGTACTATACCCGGTCTCGTGTCGGCGTATGTAAGAACAGACGATGTGTGTCGTTGCTTCGAAAGCTATTAAGGTGAACCCAACCCCCTGTGTAAATGAAGCTCTCTTGGTCAGGTTAAGTAAATTGATCAAAGGTTTGGGGAAAGGGGGGGGGGGGGTTGATCAGATTACTCGGATCAACTCGATTATTGATCACAGGTAATCGACCACAGACACTTGCAAATATGACATTAAAACTTTGAGCTCTGTGGTCATTGAGTGGCCTTTGACCTAAAGGAAATGTCTTATGTCGTTCGCTTCCTTCAGTTTCGATTAACTACCTTAATTTAGGACTGACTAACTTAGATAGTTAGGTAATCACCTAACTTCAATCAAATTTAGGTTCTCACTCGTACTTTGACGATTTCAGAGCTTGGAAAGTGGGTGGTTTTTGCCAATTCATGTTTTACGATAGATAAGTTCAAGTGGGTAGGGTTAGAATGGAAGAAAAAAGAAATAGAAAATGGGATTTGGTGTAAAATGAGGTGAATTATTTACAGAAAACCGAGATAGATTTCACTTTTCATAGGAAAAGACGATTGTCTTTTTGTCGTTATTGAAGAAAAAAGATGTTATTTACATTGATTTTATTGGATATCGCTTGAGTGGGATTCCCCCCGCGTTTCAGAAGTCAGTGGACGGAAAGGAGTACAACCTCCTCAGGGCTTCTCACGCTGCAAAGGAGTCCACCGTGCCTCTCTGCTGCACGGGGCGCACCCTTCAACTGCTGGAGCCCCATGGAAACGAATCCTTGTATGATCTGAGTTGCGTATTTTCCGACTGCGGCGAACGCTACGGAGATCGACTGCGTATACGCACATCTGAACCCCACTGGTCGTCGTATTCGGCACTGAGGACGTAGCTTTCGAGGCAAATTGTAGGTGGCTAAGAAAGGGGGGAGGGGGGAAAGGAATATGAGGTGAGGGGGTTCTTTTCCCCCCCTGGTGGTACAATCGATCCACAGAAGCGCTTCACAACCGCTGGTTGTGGATTCTACATATACCCCAGACCCTTTCATAACCCTCCCCGTTGTATCCTTATCTATCATGTTGAA